>NC_079496.1:79565238-79871907 GCF_030052815.1 Hevea brasiliensis
CATCACTTTCTTCCCATTAAAACACACCTCCCTCTCTCTTCCTCCATTAAAGCATCACCTAAGCTCCATTTCTCACTCAACTACGCCATAAAACCTCATAACCTCTTCATGAAAAATTGATCTTACACCTTGGGCAAGTTAGAGGCAGCAATTTGAAGAGGAAAAAGTGAAGGAAAAATTGAAGTTATCTAAGGAAAAATTCTACTCAAAGAGGTTAGTGCCATATTGTTTGCTTTTCATCTTTCTAAACATGAATTTGAGCTAAGTTAAGTTGAAATTTTGATAAAAATTGAATTAATGAAGCATGATTATGTTCCATGAAATTTTGGTAGCCTTAACATGAGTTACGGTTAAGAGAATTCGTTGATTTAAAGTGACATATTAGCTGCCCCTAGTATAAATTATATGATTAGTATAGCAAATTAGCAATAAGATGCGTGAATTGGAGGCTTGGTCAATTAGGGTTAGGTTTTTGAAATTTAATTTTGGTGGTGGATGAAAATGGACATAAACTAAAGTTTTAATAGTTAATTAGTGACCATTTGACCATTTGGCTATGTTTGATTAGGAAATGAAGTGATTTTTGCCATGGGAATTAAGGTTATGTATGTTGTCCAGTATGCACTGTAGGTCTGAATGTGAGTCTAGCATGTTTGGGCAGCTGTAACTTGAGTTGAGTAGGTTCAATTGGTGCAAGGCCAATTGAACATGAAACTAAACACATAATGGCACAACTTTGGTGAAGAAACCCTACCCAGAAAACCAAACCAAGTTGACCTAAAAATTACCTTAATCTGGGTGACCAACATGCTATCCCTGGAAAATGACCAAATAAATAGTGTTTGTCCAAAAGGTCATAACTCAGTGTAGAAACGTTTAATTGATCTGAAATTTTACCAGTAGAAAGCTGAGACATAGGCCTACAATTTTCATGAAGAACACAAACTCAAATTCTAAACCTAACCAATTCAAATTGCTAGTCCAATTTAGGACACCAAATCTGGCAGAACCAAATTGCCCAGAAATTCTGGGTACAGGTCACTTCGGCCAGTTATGGTAAAATGACCATAACTTGAGCTACAAAACTCCAAATGGAGTGATTCAAAAATGGAATTAAAGAAGACACAATAAGGAACAACTTTGATGGAGAAAAGTTAGCCCAGTTTCCATAGTAAAATTGTACAATGGAACAGTAAACTTAGATAATCAAAACTGAAAATTTAGAAATGCATCTAGGGGACTTTAAATTGCAATTGACAATTAATACTAGCAAATGTAAAACTCAAAATGTGGGATCTTGGTGTAATTAGAATTAACATATCCATTAAGTATGAAAAAGTCAACATTTTGGTTGACTAGTAAGGTGAATAGTAATCAAAATGATTAACAAACTAAGATGAAGACCTAGAACCAATTCTAAGCTTAAATGCTTAGAATTGTATGACAAATGTAGACTATGCATCCTAGTCAAAATTGTTAAAGGGAAATTAAGGCCATAAATTTAAAATCTATGAAATGTTCATGGATTACTTGAAACATGAAAAGTAAGTCACCTAATTGATGTGAATAGATAGTTAGGGCTTATATGCCCATCACAAATAGAATTCATAAAATGTTAGTAATTCAACTTGAAATATAAAATTTGTAATTACATAAGTAGATTTTTTAATGTATAAATGAGAAAGGAAAAATGTTTTGAATGCAATGGTACATGTGAACCATTGTTTTGAATTGTGATCAATATTAATGACATAATGAATAAATAAATGAATCATATTAATATATGAATGAGACATTAGTTCTCATTATTGTAGAAAGGAAAAGTACTTTGAGTACAATGGTACAAAAGGATAATTGGTATGAATTGTAATCATATAAATGATCGAATGAATGTATAAATTATAATTGAAATTTATTATGAAATAATGAAGTCACAAAACACAATATATTAATATTTAATGATATTATGTGCCATTGTATTGCCTAGACATGTGTGTCAGATTGGATAGATTGGCATGCCAATAGGGTATTATTTTAGTAGTACTGCGAAAGGCTTTATGCCTGTATTCAAGGCTTTATGCCTGTATTCATAGCTTTATGCCCGTATTCATGGCTTTTATGCTCGTATTCATTGCTTTTATGCCCGATTATGTGTTATCATATCTTTTTAGCCATACTGACTGCATACGTGGTTGACGTTCTGCGTCCCATGGTATGACGGCCCGAGACACCGCGGTGTCCAGTGCCAATGACCCATTATCTAGTTTAGTCAGCCTGTCATAGGATACTTGGGCAGTCTAATTTATTAAAATAAGTTATGAATATTAGTAATTAAAAATGCTAGAAAGCAAATAAATGAGTATGAAGTTCTAAAATAAATTAGATTAGCACCAAAAATTTGTTTCTTAGAATGGTCTGAAGTAAATTAAATTAGTTCCAAAAAAAAATTTTAAATATTACGAAATGATTGTAAACAACTTAGAAAGTATCAAGGAAGTGATAAAATGTCACACCTTACCCCTCTATAAGGCATAACATTATCCCGTAGAATACCTAATGAACTACTGAACTTCACCTACCGATAACTCATTAAGTACCCTACAAGGGATTTTAAAACAATTTTCTTACTATTATAAGTGGTGAGCATTTTCTAATAAGTATTAAAATCATTTATTCAAAGTTTTAAAACTAGTAAAATTTTTTTGCTCATTTTGTTTTTCCGCAAATTTTATAAAAATTTCGACAGAATGTCTTCTGTATTTTGAGAAAATAGTTCTTCAAATACCTGTAAAAAGCACTTCTAATAATTTACCTCAACAATTTCAACAACTCCACAACAATCCCGACCAATTTCTCAAGTTTCAAAATTCAACAATCATCAAAATACTATCAATCAATTTCTTTCAAATTAAAATAAAATATTTCCATTCATATTTCATTAAGGATAAAACAATTTATATACATCATACTAAAATTTTACATCAGAAAAATCCAAACTAAAATTTATTACAAACTTTGTACAAGCTGCTCAAGACCAATTCTACATGTCTATACAATTACGTGCATTACATACATCAAAATAAATATTTACAGTCAAGGTATAACTTATACTCGATATAACTTCAAGGTAAGTCGCTCCACAATCCTCAGCAGCTCACTCTGCTGCTCCTCTAGTCTCTAAATCTATGACAGCAATAACAGCCATCGCTGAGTACTAGGACTCAGTGGTGCACAACATACTAAAATATTCTTTATGCAGAATTTAAATCACATTTATTCAAAAATTGGACTGAGCATGAGAGTTAAACACGAAACATGAATTATGAGATTTTAATCCAAACAATTTCATTTTGAAGTGTCAAAACTAATTTCATAAAACCCACAGTTATATCATGCCATTCAAAACAAATATAATCTCAATAGCCAAAGGCTAAGGGGAAGTCACATTACAAGGCTAGCTAGCTCAAATATATGGGAACCCATTCTTTTTCTTCTTCTACTGGCACACACCTCAACACTTTAGCCAGAGAAGGAATCAAAATTCGAAACTGATTACACCCACTAGTCATGCTAGTGAGGTGTTCAAATATATGGTCATGACACTGTGGCTTCAAAACTTATCTTAACAATTTACTAAACATTGTAATTTAAAATATATACAAATAACTTCCAACAATTTAAATCAAAAACACCATAAATACTTCATCATAGTAATGTAACAATTCAATATTTCAAATTATTCAAAACAATATGCAAAAGAGAATTTACAAAAATTCTACGTTGTGCACAAACCTTAAGCGAGTCACCTCTTGGCCTTGACTCGATTCTTCGGGTTCTTTCCCGGTGTTCCTTTCCACTGAAACACACAGTTTCACAGTGTTTTAGTACCATAACTTAAAATAAATCCAAAAATAAATTTAATTTCACTTTTACCTAACCTTAATGTGCTAAACTTGAGGTTCTTTAAAATTTGTGTTTTGGGTTACTATTCACGCCACTATTCAAGTCAATTTGTTGACTTTCTAAGGGTTAATTGGTATGGGAATTCTAACTTCACCCACATACCACATTTTGGTTACTAAATTTGTTGGTTTTGGTTGGTTACTCAAATTCTAAGTCTTTTAGGCAAATTTGCAAATTTTGAGTTTTGGTGTCTTAAGTTGCACTATTCCATTAGTCACTTTGCTATTAGAATTTGGCAAAACTTCCTTCATAGAAAATGTTCCCTATTGTCTTAAGTTTTTTTCTCCTTTTTTAATCACTCCATTTGGAGTTTTTCAGCTCAAGTTATAGCCATTTGAATCATGGCTGCCAGATTGGACTTAACCCAGATTTCTGGGCACCAAACTGGTTTTGGCAGTTTTAGGTTACTAACTTTGGGTGGCCAAATGACTTGGTTAATGGCATAATTTGGATTTGTGTTCTTCATGAAAGTTTTAGGTCTATCCCTCAACTGTCCACTGGTAAAATTTCAGTCATTTAGACGTGCCTAGCTCAAGTTATGGCCAAATGAACAAACACTGTTCATTTGGTCATTTTTGTACAGGTCAGACTGAGAAAATCCGGATTTGGTCAATTTGTTCACTAGGTTTTGGTCACTTTTTGGGCATGATTCCTAAATGAAAATTGTGTCATCTTATGTCTATTTTCATTCCCAATTGGTCTCATAATTGGACTTGTAAATTTTCAGTTTTGGTCCCTTAAAGGGACCTTGGTCCTGCTGCTAGTAGCATGACCACATTCAATCCGAATTTAAACTCAATTCAAATACTTCCAACACACTTCATTTGGTCACAAATGATCATTTCTCACCTCAAAATAGGTCAAACACATCATTTCCCAATTTCTCACATTTTTGCCTCTTAAACCCTAAGTGTCCAAAACCCTAGTTCACCCATTTATTGCATTTAACCAATTCAATGCCTATATACAAGCTTCTTCAACCCAATCAAGCTCACATACACTTTTAAATCCACCAAATTCATGCATACGTATATCAAAACCCTAGTTGACAGAAATTCAACTTGGTCCTTCACAATTGTTTTTATTTCATTTCTTTAATTTCTAAGTTACTTTAAGCTACGAACACAACTAATAAACTCTAATTTTCAAATTAGATTGCTTACCTCCACTTGGATTTGAATTCTCCAATTTCTTCCCTTGTCTCCCTTTCTTTCCTTCTTATACCTTCTTGTTGATGGTGAATTAGGAGTTTTTGAGGGTTTAGGGTTGCAACTTATGGAACAAAATCAAGTAATTCAAGCTTTAAAAGCTTGTTAATGGAGGTTGATCAATGGTGAGTTATGGGAAGAAGGGCTGCCGATTTAGGTGAGGAAGAAGGTAAATGGTTTTTTTTTCAATTTTTTTATGATTTTATGTCTTATTATGTGTTGGTGACTTGGTCAAAAAATGTGGGAAAAATTAATTGGATTTTGACATTATAATTGATGTCATCCATGATGTAATAATATGTTTCTTTTCTTTTCTCTTTTTTTTTAAATTTTTCTTTAGTTCTTTAATTTAATTCTTAATCCCAAAATTTTCTTTTCTCCGATTTTATTTGACAGTTAGGTCAAGAGTCAGCTCTCGGGGTCAATTGACCAAATTGCCCCTCACCGGTTCAACTCGGTTTGTAAATAATTTAATATTTCTTCTGGCTCCCTGACCTAATTATTTGACTGGCTTAACAACCTTTTTCCGTGATTTTCTCTTTTCCATTGTGTTCGCAATAGTCCTACGGACCGCAGTGTCACATTTTACGGTTTGAAATTTGAGTTTAAATCGACTTCGCAATCCTTCCCGAGAAGGTCACCCATCGTTGTGACTCTCGGCTCATTTAACTTTTTATGTTATGTTTTTCTTATTTATACTTAACTATTTGGCAATTACTAATTATTTGGGTTTAAGGCTTATCTGGTTGTCTTAAGTGTGGTTCTAATCCCTTTAGTTGTCCAGACCGACACCGGTCACCAGAATAGTGAAATATACCAGGCTATGCAAATGGGGGTGTTATAATTCTCCCCCCTTAAAATAAATTTCGTCTCGAAATTTTTCCTAGTATCATTCTCTGAACAGCTGTGGGTGCTATCTCCTCGTGTCCTCCTCTCGTTCCCAAGTAGCTTCTTGGCCCGTATGATAGTTCCACAGCACTTTCACTAACGGTATCTACTTATTCCGTAGCTACTTCACCTCATAAGCCAGAATCTCTATGGGTTCTTCCTCATATGTGAGGTCTGGATTCACTTCAATTTCCTCTACTGGTAGTACATGAGATGGGTCTGATCTATACCTCCTCAACATGGACACATGAAAGACATTATGTATCTTCTCTAACTCTGGAGGTAGTGCCAACCGATATGCCAAAGGACCCACTCTTTCCAGAACCTCATATGGCCCAATGAAATGAGGGCTCAGTTTCCCCTTCCTGTCGAATCTCATAATTCTCTTCCAAGCAGAAACCTTGAGGAATACTTTCTCACCCACTGCATACTCAATATCTCTTCTCTTTAAATCAATATAGGACTTCTGACGGTCTGATACAGTCTTAAATCGATCTCTGAACACCCTGATCTTCTCCTCAGTTTGCTGAACAATTTCGGGTCCAATCATCTTTCTTTCACCCATGTCATCCCAACACAACGGGGTTCTACATTTTCTTCCATACAAAGCTTCATATGGAGGCATCCCAATGCTTGATTGGTAGCTGTTGTTGTAAGCAAACTCAATCAAAGGCAAGTGTGTGTCCCAACTACCCTCAAATTTAATCACACAAGCCCATAGTATGTCCTCCAAGATCTGAATTACCCTCTCAGACTGGCCATCTGTCTGTGGGTGGAATGCAGTACTGAAGTTCAATCTAGTTCCTAGGGCTCTCTGAAGACTACCCCAGAATCTAGAAGTGAACCTAAGATCTCTGTTTGATACGATGGATACTGGCACTCCATATAGTCTCATAATCTCATCAATGTACAACCTGGCCAATCTTTCTAAACTGTAGTCCATCCGAACTGGCAAAAAATGAGCAGACTTGGTCAGTCTGTCAATAATGACCCATACTTCATCGTGACTCTTCTGTGTCCTCGGAAGTCCCATCATAAAATCCATCGTTATTCTCTCCCATTTCCATTCTGGTACTGGTAGTGGATGTAACAACCCAGCGGGTACTTGATGCTCTGCCTTCACTTGCTGACAAGTTAGGCATTTGAAAACAGACTTTGCCATATCTCTTTTCATACCCATCCACCAGTAATGCTACTTTAGCCCTCTATACATTTTTATGCCACTAGGGTGCATGGCAAAAGGAGACTCATGTGCTTCCTTCAAAATGATCTGTCTCAAATCAACATCATTAGGAACACACATTCTGCCCTAGTGTAGCAGTAGACCATCATCTCTAACTAAGAACTCATGTTTCTTGCCCTGTCTGACTTCTTCCAACAGCTTCTGATACCTTTCATCATTCTGAGTAGCCATTCTAATATGATCAATTAACACTGGCTGTACATGCCATGCAACTGCTATCTGCCCGTCATCATTAATCTCTAAGCTGGGATGCAATGATCTTAACTCATGTACCATAGACAAAGGAGTAACCCATAGACTTGCCATAGTCTTGCAACTTAAGGCGTCAGCCACCACATTAGCTTTACCTGGATGATAGTCTATTAGACAATCATAGTCTTTTATCAACTCTAACCATCTCCTCTGTCTCAAATTCAACTCTTTCTGGGTGCCCAAATACTTCAAACTCTTATGATCTATGTAGATGTAACACTTTTCCCCATACAAATAGTGTCTCCGGATCTTAAGAGCAAACACAATAGCTGCAAGCTCCAAATCATGTGTTGGATAATTCCTCTCATGCGGTTTCAGCTGGCGTGATGCATAAGTAATGAAATTTCGATCTTGCATCAATACACAGCCTAACCCATTATGAGAAGCATCACTATAAGCTGTGTATTCTTTACCCGGAGTAGGTAAGGTCAGGACTGGAGCTTCAGTCAAATATTTCTTTAATTCATCAAAACTCTATTGGCATTTATCCGTCCACTAAAATTTCACATCTTTTCGAAGTAACTTGGTCAATGGAGATGCCAACATTCAAAATCCCTTCACAAATCGACGGTAGTATCCAGCTAACCCCAGAAAACTGCGAATCTCTGTAATATTCCTGGGTGGCCTCCAATTAAGGACAGCTTCTATCTTACTTGGATCTACCTTGATGCCCTCAACTGATACTACATGCCCCAAGAAAGATATTTCTTTCAGCCAAAATTCACACTTTGATAATTTGGTGTATAGTTATTTCTCTCTCAAAGTCTGCAATATAATCCACAGATGTCTATCATGCTCTTCTGCATTCCTCGAATAGACCAATATATCATCAATAAATACCACAACAAACTGGTCGAGGTATGGTCTAAAGATCGTGTTCATTAGATCCATAAAAGCAGCCGAAGCATTAGTTAACCCGAATGGCATGACCAAGAACTCATAATGGCCATAACGGGTTCTAAAGGCAGTTTTAGAAATACTCTGCTCTTGTACTTTTAGCTGATAATAACTTGATCTCAGATCAATTTTAGAGAACACAGCTGCACCCCTCAATTGATCAAACAAGTCATCAATATGGGGCAATGGGTATCTGTTCTTTATTGTCACCTTATTCATTTGTCGACAATCAATGCACAAGCGGAGAGTGCCATCCTTCTTCTTTGCAAACAACACTAGCGCTCCCCAAGGTGACACACTAGGGCGGATAAAGCCCTTGTCAAGCAATTCTTACAACTGCACTTTTAGCTCTTTCAATTCTGCAGGTGCCATTCTATATGGCGTTATGGAGATTGGGTCCACACCAGGAATAACATCAATCTCAAACTGCACCTCTCTTTCTGGAGGTAATCCTGGCAATTCATCAGGAAACACATCCGGAAAGTCACATACAGTAGGGATGTCCCTCAGTGCTGGACTCACCACTTGGGTGTCTATCACATGTGCCAAATATGCTTCATACCCCTTTCTGATCATCATTCTGGCTAGTGCAACCGAAATGATGTTTGATGGCAGTAAATGCCTCTCCCCATGTATTATCACATCACCGTACAAAGGGAGACCAAAAGTGACTGTCTTCAGTCTACAGTCAATCATAGCGTGATGCCTGGCTAACCAATCCATGCCCAAGATGATATCATAATCTCTGAAGGGCATTTCAATCAAATCTGACAGAAAAACATGTCCTTGGATCACCAAAGGACAGTCTCTATAGATTCTGTTTACCCGAACCTCTTGTCTTGACGGACTAGTTACTAGCACTTCAAAACCATTTGGACACATGGAACATCAAGTGAACTGACTATGCTAGCACTAACTTATGAATGGGTTGAACCCGGATCAAACAACACAAATACTTCTTGATCAGAGATAAAGAATGTACCAGCTACAACATCAGAAGTCTCAGCCTCTTCTCATTGTCTTATTGTGTAGACTTTGGCTGAAGCACTTTGTTGTGCTGACTGACCAACAGTACCTTGACTGCCTAAAGCAGTGCCTCTACCTCTACCTCTTCCTCTGCCAACAGGTTGTGAACTTCTAAAAGCAGGACTCTGAATAGATCCTTCTGCAGTCATAGGAGCTGGACTGTATCTAGGAGCATTAGTGCAGTCTTTAGCAAGATGGCCCTTGCCTCCACAGTTAAAATAAGCTCCAGTAGCCCAATAGCATTCTCCACCATGAATCTTGCCACAAGTCTCATAGGGGCGGGCAGGATATGAACCCCTGCTCGACTGCTGACCAGACCTAGGGGGTCTCTGTCCAGAGAATCTGCCCCTTTCAAATCTTCCACCTCGACCTCTGCTAGGTCCACCAAATTTCTTTCTCTTCCCAAAAGTACCACCAGAACTTGGCTCTACTGACTTTTCTCCCTTGTCTTTCTCTGATTTCTCAACTTTTTTTGATTTTTCTTTTACAGGTGTTGCTTCTGATTCAATCCTTTCTAGCTCAAGTGCTTGAGAGATGAGCTCTGAGAAGTTGCTGTGCCTGAATCCCACAACTTGCATCGTCAAACTGGGCTTCAAACCAGTCGCAAATCTCTTGCACCTTTCCTTGCTGGTAGAAAGGAGACTCCCAGCATAGTGGCTTAAGCGGGAGAACTCCCTCTCATATTCTGTCACTGATCTGTTTCCTTGTTTCAAACTCAGAAATTCTTGTAACTTTTGATCCACATATGCGTCTAGGACATATTTTTGTCTGAATTCTCTGATGAAGTCATCCCAGGTCAGTACAGGTGGTTCAGCTAAGCTATGGGGGATGGTCTTCCACCAATCATACGCATCCCCTTGCAGTAGCGACACAGAATATTCAAACTTCAGTTCATCTTGGCAATGAAGCTTCTTAAATACTCTATCCATCCTTTCAAGCCATTGCTCTGCCTCTAAAGGGTCCACTGTACCCTTAAATTTTATAGCCCCAAACTTTAATAACTTATCATACTGTCTGGCTGGAGGCAGTGGTTGTGCCACAGGTGTCTGGGGTGGAGCTTGAGCAGGCATACCCCCAGCCATTTGTTGAAACATCACAGTCATCTACTGTGCAAACTGTGCAGAAAACTGCGGCATTTGTGGGGCTGGTGCTATTGACCCACTGACATTCTGTAGAGCCGGGGCTTCCCCTTGTGCCTCAGCTTCAACAGATTGCTTGATTGAGCAATCCCCTTCTTCCATTTCAGTCTGAAATTAGGGTATCTCCTGAACAAATAACACAAGGAGATTTCCCTCCGTTAGTTCATATTTATGATGTAATGCACTGTATGTAACAAATATGGACATTGAGCAGGTGTACTTAACAAGGAAAGACACAAATTCTCAAGTTAAAACATACTTAAAAATTTACTCTGATACCACTAAAAGATGTCACACCTTACCCCTCTGTAAGGCATAAAATGATCTTGTAGAATACCTAATGAACTACCGAATTTCACCTACCGATAACTCATTAAGTACCCTACAAGGGATTTTAAAACAATTTTCTTACTTTTATAAATGGTGAGCATTTTCTAATAGGTATTAAAATCATTTATTCAAAGTTTTAAAACTAGTAAAATTTTTTTGCTCATTTTGTTTTTTTCGTAAATTTTATAAAAATTTCGGCAGAGTGCTATCTGTATTTTGAGAAAACAGTTCTTCAAATACCTGTAAAAAGCACTTCTAATAATTATCTCAACAATTTCAACAACTCCACAACAATCCCAACCAATTTCTCAAGTTTCAAAATTCAACAATCATCAAAATACTATCAATCAATTTCATTCAAATTAAAATAAAATATTTCCATTCATATTTCATTAAGGATAAAACAATTTATATACATCATACTAAAATTTTACATCAGAAAAATCCAAACTAAAATTTTTTACAAACTTTATCCAAGCTTTGTACAAGCTGCTTAAGACCAATTTTACATGTCCATACAATTACGTGTATTACATACATCAAAATAAATATTTATAATCAGGGTATAACTTATACCTGATATAACTTCAAGGTAAGTTGCTCCACAATCCTCAACAGCTCACTCTGCTGCTCCTCTAGTCTCTAAATCTGCGATAGCAATAACAGCCATCGCTGAGTACTAGGACTCAGTGGTGCACAACATACTAAAATATTCTTTATGCAGAATTTAAATCACATTTATTCAAAAATTAGACTGAGCATGAGAGTTAAACACGAAACATGAATTATGAAATTTTAATCCAAACAATTTCATTTTGAAGTGTCAAAACTAATTTCATAAAACCCACAGTTATATCATGCCATTCGAAACAAATATAATCTCAATAGCCAAAGGCTAAGGGGAAGTCACATCACAAGGCTAGCTAGCTCAAATATATGGGAACCCATTCTTTTTCTTCTTCTACTGGCACACACCTCAACACTTCAGCCAAAGAAGGATTCAAAATTCAAAACTGATTACCCCCACTAGTCATGCTAGTAAGGTGTTCAAATATATAGTCATGACACTGTGGTTTCAAAACTTATCTTAATAATTTACTAAACATTGTCATTTCAAATATACACAAATAAATTCTAACAATTTAAATCAAAAGCACCATAAATACTTCATCATAGTAATGTCACAATTCAATATTTCAAATTATTCAAAACAATATGTAGAAGAGAATTTACAGAAATTCTACGCTGTGCACAAACCTTAAGCGAGTTGCCTCTTGGCCTTGACTTGATTCCTCGGGTTCTTTTCCGGTGTTCCTTTCCACTGAAACACACAGTTTCACAGTGTTTTAGTACCATAACTTAGAATAAATCCAAAAATAAATTTAATTTCACTTTTACCTAACCTTAATGTGCTAAACTTGACGTTCTTTAAAATTTATATTTCGGGTTACTATTCACACCACTATTCAAGTCAATTTGCTGACTTTCTAAGGCTTAATAGGTATGGGAATTCTAACTTCACCCACATACCACATTTTGGTTACTAAATTTGTTGGTTTTAGTTGGTTACTCAAATTCTAAGTCTTTTTTTTTAGTTTTAGTGTCTTATGTTGCACTGTTCCATTGGTCATTTTTCTGTTAGAATTTGATAAAACTTTCTTCATATAAAATGTTTTCTATTGTCTTAAATTTATTCTCCTTTTTTAATCACTCCATTTGGAGTTTTTTTAGCTCAAGTTATAGCCATTTGAATCATGACTGCCGGATTGGACTTAACCCAGATTTCTGGGCACCAAACTGGTTCTGGTAGTTTTAGGTTACCAATTTTGGGTGGCCAAATGACTTGGTTAATGGCATAATTTTGGTTTGTGTTCTTCATGAAAGTTTTAGGTCTATAACTCAACTGTCCACTGGTAAAATTTCAGGTCATTTAGACGTACCTAGCTCAAGTTATGGCCAAATGAACAAACACTGTTCATTTGGTCATTTTTATACAGGTCAGACTGAGAAAATCCGAATTTGGTCAATTTGTTCACTAGGTTTTGGTCACTTTTTGGGCATGATTCCTACATGAAAATTGTGTCATCTTGTGTCATCTTGTTTCTATTTTCATTCCCAATTGGTCTCATACCAATTGGACTTGTAAAATTTCAGTTTTGGTCCCTTAAAGGGACCTTGGTCCTGCTGCCAGTAGCATGACCACATTCAATCTGAATTTAAACTCAATTCAAACACTTCCAACACACTTCATTTGGTCACAAATGACCATTTCTCACCTCAAACTAGGTCAAACACATCATTTCCCAATTTCTCACATTTTTGCCTCTTAAACCCTAAGTGTCCAAAACCCTAGTTCACCCATTCATTGCATTTAACCAACCTATATACATGCTTCTTCAACCCAATCAAGCTCACATACACTTTTAAATCCACCAAATTCATGCATACGTTTATCAAAACCCTAGTTGACAAAAATTCAACTTGGTCCTTCAGAATTGTTTTTATTTCATGTCTTTAATTTCTAAGTTACTTTAAGCTACAAACACAACTAATAAACTCTAATTTTCAAATTAGATTGCTTACCTCCACTTGGATTTGAATTCTCCAATTTCTTCCCTTGTCTCCCTTTCTTTCCTTCTTATACCTTCTTGTTGATGGTGAATTGGGAGTTTTTGAGGGTTTAGGGTTGCAACTTATAGAACAAAATCAAGTAAGTCAAGCTTTAAAAGCTTGTTAATGGAGGTTGATCAATGGTGAGTTATGGGAAGAAGGGCTGCCGATTTAGGTAAGGAAGAAGGTAAATGGTTTTTTTTTTTCAATTTTTTTATGATTTTATGTCTTATTATGTGTTGGTGACTTGGTCAAAAAATGTGGGAAAAATTAATTGGATTTTGACATCATAATTGATGTCATCCATGATGTAATAATATGTTTCTTTTCTTTTCTCTTTTTTTTTTATTTTTCTTTAGTTCTTTAATTTAATTCTTGATCCCGAAATTTTCTTTTCTCCGATTTTATTTGACAGTTAGGTCAGGAGTAAACTCTTGGGGTCAATTGACCAAATTGCCCCTCGCCGGTTCAACCCGGTTTGCAATAATTCAATATTTCTTTCGGCTCCCTAACCTAATTATTTGACTGGCTTAACAACATTTTTTCGTGATTTTCTCTTTTTCACTGTGTTCGCAATAGTCCTAAGGACCACGACGTCACATTTTACAGTTCGAAATTTGAATTTAAATCGACTTTGCAATCCTTCCTGAGAAGGTCACCCATCGCTGTGACTCTCTGTGACACCCCTTACCCGTGTACAGTATACCCGAGTAAGTAATGCCACACGGTGTACCGGCACACTCTAATATACCTTAATTAATTTATATCATGTCTTTGAATATAATTTATGAAACATACATTATTTAAGCCATTTATCGAAAATATTGTTTATTTGAGGTTCCGAAAATTTTATAGAAAATTCGGCGGAGTACCGGCTAAAAATGGAGAAAACAGTTCTTCGGAACCTGTTAAAAGCACTTCCAAATAATTTTCCAAACAATCCCAACTTCAATTCATCAACAAAGTCTCAACAACATTTCAATTTCAGGTCTCAACAACCTTTTCATTTCTCAAACATCCCTTTCTCAGGGTTCTCATATATAAACAACAATTAAATATTCAAATTACTCCCATACATAACCATAAATCTTTATTATTTACATGGACCTCAAAATACATTACATAAATCACAAATACATATGAGAAAATAAAAATTTAATTACAAAATGACAAAATGACATCTAGTGTCCTACCAATGCACTGCAGGTGACGAGGTGACACGGACATCGCATCTTGAATCGCAGGATGGACTCACCCAGTCTGTGGTCTACTGGGCTCACGATCGGGATCTCCAGTACCTACGCGTGGCAAAAGCAACGCGCTAAGCAATAATGCTTAGTGGTGCAATAATATAATAAAAGAAAATAGCAAGAAAATAAATGTGTATAGAATGTGTATGCTTTCTTTGTTTGGTATTGGTATATTCATTTTTTTCATTATCGTTGTTCAATTTTATTCATTTGGTTGCCCAAGTAACCTACACTAGATGACTGACTGATCGATAACGGGTAACCGCACTGGGTACCTAGTACCTCGGTCACACCATCGGTCACATATGCATCTCCGGTGTGCATGAGCGGCTAACAATGTCGTAAGGTAATATCGTGCACAAGGCCAAGTCTCAATACAAAGTCGAATGGCTAAAAGCCATGAAATCACTGAATGGCATATTGCCATGTGCGATCGCTAATCGAACCCTATTGGCATGCCAAACTATCCAAACCAATCTTGTTAGGTATACTAGGGCATTTGAAACTTTTAAATTCTTCAATTTGTGAATTTCAAATTTTTGGTGTCACTATTCATCTTATTGGTCAACAAAAATGTTGACTTTTAGAATAAAAATATGTACATTGACTTTGGCACTCCCAACATACCACATTTGGCATTCCAAACTTGTTGGCATTAAGCATTTATACCATTTCAAAGTTTAAACCAACACAAGCAGAATTTTCAGTTTTTGTGAGTTAACTTCACTATTCCATTGGACACTGTTGCTGTGAGAATTTGAAGAAATGTAAAACATGAAAGTTGTTCCTTATTTTGTCTAGTTGAATTTCCTTTTTTGAATCACTCCATTTGGAGTTTTGTAACTCCAGATATGGTCCAAAAACCACAGCTGGCTGGATTCCCATTCTGCAAAAATTACCATATCTACAGTAACATGAACAGTGACTTCCACTGCCATTTGGGTTAGGTTCTGGCCATAATTTGGGGTAGGTTCCTTCATGAAAGTTGTTTTTCTATGTCTTAACTTGTTTCTGTAAAAATTTCAGGTCAATTGACCATATCTACAGTGAGTTATGGCCAAATGAACAGTTACTGTTCATTTGGTCAATTCTCAGAATCGATTCTGGTATCCGGATTGGGGCCAAGTTTTGGTCCTCTTGATTTGGTCTTTTGGGCATGGTTTCTTCAGCAAAAATGTGCCATTATAAGCCTAGTTTCATGTCCAATTGGACCAACACAGCCAAAGTTATGGCTGTGTAATTGGACTGAAATCTCAGTCCATTGCTGCTGTCCTAGGGTAGCTTACTCCTTCTCTTTGCAATCCTATTTTTCAGTCCAAATTGTGCTCAACTTACCTAAAATAGTCACTAATTGACCATTAAAAAGTTCTCTAACAATTTCCTAAGCCAAGTCACATTTTCACCTTTCCTAAACCCTAATTCAATTTCATGATTTATGCCATTTACCTTGGTTAGCTACTAATGCATTACTCATATGTTTATAACTTCAAACATGGTTTCTATTTCACTTCAAGCTCATCAAAAACACTCCTACATATTCCTTTACTAGGGCAGCTGAAATTCAAGTGCTCATACACATAGGTTTTTGTTCATTTAAATTACAAGTCTTACTAAGTTCAAGTCCAAAATCATGAAATTTAAGAGTTTTATGTTTATAGTTGCACTAACCTTGAATGGGCAGAATTTCCAAAGCCCCAAACTTCACTTTCTTTCCTCTTGTTGGCTGCCAAAAGCTTGTTTAAGGTGTGGGGTAAAATTTTAATGAAGAGAGATTAGAGAAATATGGTGGAAATGATGGAAATCTAAAGCTTGAAAAAGCTTTAATGGAGGGTGGCTATGGAATGGGTTTCGGCTGGCTTTTGGGGGAAGGATGGCTGCTGCAATTTTTTTCTTATTTTGGTCTTCTTTTATCTCTTTTAATAGTTAGTCAAATGATAGCTCAATTGTGATTGGTCATAATTTATAAATGACATCATCAAGATGTCATAAATGAGCTTTTCTTTGATTTTTCTTTTCTTTTCATCACTACTCAATTTCAATTTAAATTCTAGTAATGTTTATTCATATTTTATGTCATATTAATTATTTACTCAACTGGACAAGTCGGCCAAAAATCACCTCTGAAGGCGAAATGACCAAAATGCCCTCCGTTTGGCTGAACAGGTCAAATTTGTCTATACCGATTGAAAAAATTTTCTAGGTATTTTCTTGGCATTCTAATGCCATGGGAACCTCAATAACCCTTTTCTAGAGTCCCAAAAATTATTTTATAATTTTTCCCCCTGGTCTAGGGCTCCTCGTTGCGAGAACCGCAACTTCCCTCTGGTTACCCATCACCGGGGCACCGGCTCGTTTAACTTGGTTGTATTTTATTTCTAAAATTTTTACTAAATTTTTCTTATTAATATTTGAGTTAATTATGATTCCCGACTTTAGTTTAAATACTTTTCCGGACGTTCTAGTTGTCCGGACCGACACCGGTCACCGGAACAGTAGAATGTACGGAGTTGGTACAGGGAGGGTGTTACAACTCTTCCCCTCTAATTTAAATTTCGTCCTCAAAATTTACCTGATGCAAACAGTTGAGGGAACTGTTGCCTCATTGTCTCTTCTCTTTCCCAAGTTGCCTCCTCGGTGTTGTGGTGCCTCCAAAGCACTTTCACCAATGGAATTTGCTTGTTTCTCAACTCTTTCACTTCCCGAGCCAAGATCCGTAGAGGTTCTTCTTCGTATGTCAAATCATTTGTATTTCAATTTCTTCTCTGGAGATGACATGTGAAGGATCTGAGCGGTATCTTCTGAGCATAGACACGTGGAACACATTGTGGATCTTGTCCAGCTCTAGTGGTAAAGCTAGCCTATAGGCTACTGGACCCACACGTTCAATGACTTCATATGGGCCAATGAACCTAGGGCTTAACTTACCTTTCCTTCCAAACCTCAATACTTTCTTCCATGGTGACACCTTGAGGAACACTTTGTCGCCAACCCTATATTCTATTTCTTTCCTCTTCAGGTCGGCATAAGATTTACATGCATGCGAGGCAACCTTTAAGTTGGCTTTGATTGATTTCACCTTCTCCTCACTGTTTCACAGTGCAGCCTATCGCTTTGTCTGCGCCCAATTCAGTCCAGCACACTGGAGTTCTCCATTGTCTCCCCTACAGCGCTTCATATGGGGCCATTTGGATGCTAGCTTGGTAGCTATTGTTGTATGCAAATTACGCGATGGGAGGTATCTATCCCAACTTCCTCAAACTCAATGACACAACTCCTCAAAGATATCCTCAAGGACGACATATATTTCATGTTATTATTATCATTTGATTCAATATTTGTATCAATTCCATTGGTTTCAATTGTGTACTGGATTACTCTTTACGATTGCCCATCCGTGCGGGATGGAAAGGCATCTTTGAAGTGGAGTTGTGTACTCAAGGACTCATGCAACTTCTTCCGAATCTTGATGTAAACCTTGGGTCTCGATCGGATATGATGGAAAGTGGAATTCCATGCGATCTAACTATCTCAGCGATATACAATCGCTAACTTCTCTAGTGAGTAGTCGGTCCTAATCGCGAGAAAGTGTCGACTTGGTCAATCTATCCACTATTACCCATGCCGCATCATGTTTCTTCCGGTGAGAGGTAGACCACTTACAAAATCCATGGTGACCCGATCCCATTTCCATTCGGTATGCGTATGATCGTAGCAAACCCGATGGAACTTGATGTTCTGCCATGACTTGCGACATGTCAAGCATTTAGTCACATAGTCGGCTATGTCTTTCTTCATACTGTGCCACCAATCACGAAACTTCAGATCATGATACATCTTTGTACTTCCCGGTGCATAGCATATACACTAGTGTGCGCCTCTTTGAGAATCTGGCCTTCACTTCCCATCTTCCGTACACACGTCTTCCTTTGTGTCTGAGACACCCATCTGCTTTTACCTCATAGTCAGTTGCTTTTCCCTCTGGGATTTTGCTCATAATGGCCGTTAACTTTCCATCTGCATTTTGCCCATCTAAAATCTGCTGTAGCAGGTTTGGCCTCACTTGCAACTCAGCCAAAATAGTTCCATCTCGAATCAAAGTTAGACGGGCATTCAATGATCTCAAAGCTGTGATGGACTTTCTGCTCAAAGCATCAGCAACTACATTTGCCTTCCCAGGATGATAGTCAATCACACAATCATAGTCCTTCAGGAACTCAATCCATCGCCTCTGTCGAAGGTTTAGCTCCTTCTGGGTTGGCAAGTATTTCAGGCTTTTGTGGTCCGTGTAAATGTAGCACTTTTCACCATACAAGTAATGCCTCCATATCTTCAGTGCGAAGATCATTGCTGCAAGCTCTAGATCATGGGTAGGGTAATTCTGTTCATGTGGTCTTAGCTGCCTGGAAGCATAAGCGACCACCTTCCCCTCTTGCATCAATACACACCCTAGCCCATTATGTGAGGCATCACTGTAGACCACAAAGTCCTTTCCTGACACTGGCTGTGTTAGCACTGGTGCCTCTGTCAACATAGCCTTCAACTTCTCAAAACTGGTCTGACACTTGTCATTCCAGTCAAATCTAACATTCTTGTGTAACAACTTGGTCATTGGAGCAGCTATTAAGGAAAATCCTTTCACAAATCTTCTGTAATACCCAGCTAGCCCCAAGAAGCTTCTGACCTCAGTTGTATTTCTGGGAGGCTTCCATTCCATCACTGCTTCTATTTTCTTGAGATCCACCCTAATCCCATCAGCTGACACTATGTGTCCAAGGAATGCAATCTCATTCAGCCAAAAGTCACACTTGGACAGCTTAGCATACAGCTTCTTTTCCTTCAGGGTTTGCAGAACAATCCTCAAATGCTCATCATGTTCTTCACTGGTCTTGGAATACACCAAAATATCGTCAATAAAGACCACTACGAACCGATCTAGGTATGGATGGAAGATACGATTCATAAGGTCCATGAATGCCGTTGGTGCATTTGTTAGGCCAAAGGGCATCACCAGAAACTCATAATGCCCATATCGGGTCCTGAATGCAGTCTTGGGCACATCTACATCCTTCACCCTCAACTGATGATACCCTGATCTGAGATCAATCTTAGAAAATACTCATGCTCCCTTCAGCTGATCAAACAGATCATCAATTCTAGGCAACGGATATTTGTTCTTCACTGTCACTTTATTCAACTGCCGGTAATCAATGCAAAGCCTCAAAGTCCCATCCTTCTTCTTCACAAACAGCACTGGAGCTCCCCATGGTGACACACTGGGGCGTATGAACCCCTTATCAAGCAACTCTTGCAACTGAGTCTTCAACTCCCTCAATTCAGTGGGTGCCATCCTATAAGGAGCAATGGAAATAGGTGCTGTACCCGGCAGTGTCTCAATAGCAAATTCAACTTCCCTTTCTGGTGGCAAACCAGGCAACTCTTCAGGAAATACCTCTGGAAAGTCTCTTACTGTGGGTATGTCACTCAAGTTTGGCTTAGCCTGCCTGGTATCCACCACATGTGCTAGGTAGGCTTCACAGCCTTTTCTCATCATTCTTCTTGCAACTGTGGCTGAGATGACATTGGACAAGAAATCTGTCCTTTCCCCCACAACTGTGATCTCATTACCCTCAGGGGTTTTCAAAGAAATTCTCTTTAATTTGCAATCAACTATTGCCTGATGACGTGACAACCAATCCATTCCCAAAATCACGTCAAACTCATGGAAAGGCAACTCAATTAAGTCTGCCAAGAATTCATACCCCTGAATCTTTAACGGGCAACCCTTGTACACTTTGTTCACCACTACACTGTGGCCCAATGGATTAGTGACCAGAATATCTTGGTCACTTTCCCCTACTAGTATCCCCCTTTCTACGGGTAAGTTGATGCAGATGTATGAATGAGTGGATCCTGGATCCACCAATGCATGCACAGGTGTAGTGTAGAGGGAGAACGTACTCGATGACGCCCGGGCATCTTGCTCCTCTGAGCTCTCGGGGCATAATTTACGGCAGGTGGTCCATTATCCGCCTCTCTGGCGGCTCAGATGCGAGCCTCGTGATGGTCCCACTGCGTCAGTTGCGGATTTTCTACCTCTACGTAGTGCAGGAGCAGGTCTATCTGCTTGTGTTGGAGCAGTTGTAGTGGTTCTGCGTGGACAATTTCTCAGCTGATGCTCTGTCGACCCACATCTCAAGCAGGCACCAGTTACTCTCCAACACTCCCCCTTGTGCCATTTAAGGCAGTGTGGACATGCAGAAGATGTTGGGGCTTGTAACATCCTCCCGGTAGCAATTCCGTACATCCTACTGTTCCGGTGACCGGTGTCTGTCCGGACAGCTAGAACGTCCAGAAAAATAATTAAATTTAAGGGTAGGGACCATAATTAACTCAAATATTAATGAGAAAAATTTAGTAAAAATTTTAGAAATAAAATCTGATTAAGTTAAAAGAGCTAGGTGCCCAAGCGATGGGTAACGAGAGGTAAGTTGCGGTTCTATAACGAGGAGCCCTAGACCGGGGAAAAATCATAAAATAATTTTTGGGACTCCAGAGACGGGTTATTGCGGTTCCTATCGCATTAGAATGCCAAGAAAATATTTAGAAAAATTTTTCAATCGGCACAGCCAATTTTGACCCGTTAAGCCAAACGGAGGGCATTTTGGTCATTTCGCTTTCCGAGGTGATTTTTGGCCGACTTGTCCAGTTGAGTAAATAATTAATATAACATAAAATATGAATAAACATTACTAGAAATCAAATTGAAAATGATTAGTGGAGGAAAGGAAAGAAAATGAAGAAAAAGCTCAATTATGACATCTTGATGATGTCATTTACAAATTGTGACCAATCACAAATAAGCTACCATTTGACTAAACTATTAAAAGACATAAATGAAGACCAAAATAACACAAATTACAGCAGCCATTCTTCTTCTTCTTCTTCCCCAAAACGTGACTCTTCCCATCTCCCTCCATTGATGAGCTTGGCAAGCTCATGAAACCCTAAACTCCCACCATATTTCCTTGAGTTCCCAACACTAAATTTTACCCTAGAACCTTGCTTAATATTTTGGGAGCTAAAAGAGGAAAAGAAATTGAAGTTTTGGGTTAGCTTGGATTTAAGCTACAAGAGGTTAGTGCACTATATATCAAAAACTCTTTAATTTCATGCATAGGAACTTGAATTTAGCAAGAATTTGTAAATTAAGTGGATGAAATTTATGTATATATACTCCATAAATTTCGGCTGCCCTAGGGAGAAATAGGATTGAGTGTTTTTGAATGGACTTGGAATGAATTAGAAATCATGAATAAAGTATATAAACATAAGGAAATGAGTTAGTTAGTCAACTAGGGTAACTTGTACAAAATTTTGAATTTGAGCTAGGGTTTTGGGAGTAAAATGTGGACTTGGATTATGAATTGATTAGAGAACATTTTAATGGTCAATTAGTGACCATTTTAGGTAGATTGACCAACAAATGGACTGAAAAATGAGATTGCAAAGTGAGGTTGCAAGCGCCTTAGGGCAATGACATAGGGGTGAAAATTCGGTCCTTTGCACTGCCATAACTTGGGCTGTGCTAGTCCAATTGGTGTTTGGCCAATTGGACATGAAACTAAGCTTATAATGGCACATTTTTGCTGAAGAAACCATGCCCAAAAGACCAAAGCAAGAGGACCAAAACTTGGCCCCAATCCGGATACCACAAGCGCCTCTGCGAAATTGACCAAATGAGCGATGAATCGTTCATTTGGCCATAACTCACTGTAGATTTGGTCAATTGACCTGAAATTTTTACAGCAACAATTAAGACATAGACAAACAACTTTCATGAAGGAACATACCCCAAATTATGGCCAGAACCCATTCAACCAAGTGACTCAATTCTTGTTCATGCCTTGTAGATATGGTAAATTTCTGCAGAATGCATATCCGGACAGCTTGGGTTTTTGAGCCATATCTGGAGCTACAAAACTCCAAATGGAGTGATTCAAAAAAGGAAATTCAACTAGACAAAATAAGGAACAACTTTCATGTTTTACATTTCTTCAAATTCCAACAGTAACAGTGTCCAATGGAAGAGTGAAGTTGACTCACCAAAACTGAAAAATCTGCTCCTTTGGTTTAATGCTTGGAAATGGTATTAACACTTAATGCCAACAAGTTTTAAACACCAAATGTGGTATGTTGGGAGTGCCAAAGTCAATGTACACATTTTTATTCTAAAAGTCAACATTTTTGTTGACCAATGAAGTGAATAGTGACACCAAAACCAAAAAAATTGGCAATTTTGCCAAAATAACCTAAACTTTGAGAAAGTGACCAAAACTAACAAGTTTTGAATACAAAATGTGGTATGTTGGGAGTATTAAAACCAATGTACCTATTGTTTATGCAAAAGTCAACATTTTAGTTGACTAATGAAATGAATAGTGACATGAAAACTTGAAATTCAAAAATTGTGAAACTTAAAAATGCAAAATGCCCTAGTAGGCCTAATGTGATTGGTTTGGATAGTTTGGCATGCCAATAGGGTATTGTTTTAGCAGTACTGCGAAAGGAAAGGCTTTATGCCTGTATTCATGGCTTTATGCCCGTATTCATGGCTTTTATGCCCGTATTCATGGCTTTTATGCCAATTATGTGATATCATGGCTTTTTAGCCATACTGACTGCATGCGTGGTTGACGTTCTGCGTCCCATGGTATGACGGCCCGACGCACCGCGGTGGTGTCGGTGCCAACGACCGTTATCGATCCGATCGTTGATATAGGTTACTTGGGCATGGAAAAGTATAATCAGAATCGAACTGATTGTTAAAGAAAATACGAAAATCAAATATCAGGAATGATTACGATAGAATACAAAGAAACTCAAGATCAGGAAGAAAATAAATAAACAAAATGCATGAAGAAGTTAATATCATAAAACCTAATTAGCCCTCGACTAAACATTAAGTTGGTAATTATTCAGTTCTTATGAACACAATGGCTAAGAAATTATGATTTTTATTTGCATATTATTTCTTTTTATTTTATTATTTGCACCACTAAGCTTTATGCTTAGCGCGTCGCTTTTGCTATGCGTAGGTACTGAAGATTGGACAGAGGGCCCAGTAGACCACAGATTCGGTAAGGCAGTTCACAGTTCTGCATAGTGTCTGTGTCACCTCACTGTCTGCAGTGCATTGGTAGGACGCTAGATGTCATTTTGGTATTTTGTAATTGATTTTAATTTCTCATATGTATTTGAAACTTATGTAATGTATTTTGATATTCATGTAAATAATGAAAAGTGTGGTTGTAAATGGAAAAGTGAATGTTTATATATGAATTATGCATGGTATCATATGAGATGGAAAATGAATATAGGAAGTGTTTTTCACAGGTTCCGAAGAACTGTTTTCTCCATTTTTAGCCGGTATTCTGCCGGATTTTCTTTAAAATTTTCGGAACCTCAAAGAAATAATAATTTCGATAAATGGCTTAAAATGAATTATATTTCACAAGTTATATTCAAAATTATGATAAAAAAATTAATTAAGATAAAAATAGAGTGCTCGGCACACTGAGTGGCATAACTTGCTCGGCTACACTGTAGTCGGGTAAGGGGTGTCACATTTAGTGGTATCAGAGCACGGTTTAGGCGTTTCTGGGCCTAGATTGAGTCCATACCATGCATTGCATTTGTAAGAGTCGAGGTGACACTAATACAGATCTGTTTTCTTGATTATTTTAGGTTAAGGTATGGATTCAGAATCGCAGAGAGCAGTAGAAGAAGAAGTAGTAAGCCGTATTCCGACTGGTAGTAATATTGAAAATCGGGGAGATCCTGCTCCACGGTGCAAGAGGTGCCTGTACAACCCCAACAGCCTTGTTTGAGCAGATGATTTGGATTCTTTCGACAGATAGTGAGTTATTCCACCACTATCTCAGCAGAAATCACCTCTTGGAAAAATTAGGAAATATGGAGCTGTAGATTTCAATGGTAGAAAGGAAGACGATTCTGCAGCTGCTGAGTATTGGTTAGAAAGGACTGAAAGAGTCCTGCAGCAGCTCCATTGCACACCAGAACAGAGTTTGGAGTGTGCAGTTTCTTTGTTACAAGAAGCTGCATATCGGTGGTGGGATGTCGTAACCAAGGTAGTGCCACCAGCCGACGTAACTTGGGAATTCTTTCTGATAGAGTTCAGAAAGAAATATATTACCTGTGTTCATGAAGAGGAACAAAAGAGGAGTGGTGATCAGCAAAAGAGGAAATTTGGACAGTCTAGTAATAAGAGGCTGAGAGAACAGTTAAGTCAGACATATGATTAAAGTAGGAGATCTAGACCCAAGCCTATACCCAAGAGAGATCAACCAGAAACACTAATAGTGAGTGCGCCAGGATTAGCAAGAAAATGTGGCCATTGTAACAAGTGGCATAAAGGTGAATGTAGGGGATTGACTGGAGCCTGTTATAGATGTGGGGCCATAGACCATCGTCTGAAAGATTGTCCTAAGAGGAATATACCACGGAACCAGACAGAGGCCGTGGAAGGACCAAGTACAACAGTAACACCACTTCCAAATGTCACCCAAGCCGGAGAGGAGCAAGAAGCCCCAGATGTGAATTTGAGGTAAAATATTTCTTTTATGATATGCCTAAGTGTATAATGATAGATTCGAAAAGACTAAATGATATCATGTATACAAAAGAAGTAGACAGATGGAGTAATAGAAAGGTAAAAGAATTATCTTAGAACCAAAAAACATCCAGTAAATTTCGAGGACGAAATTTAAATTAGAGGGGAAGAGTTGTAACATCCTCCCGGTAGCAATTCCGTACATCCTACTGTTCCGGTGACCAGTGTCGGTCCGGACAGCTATAACGTTCGAAAAAATAATTAAATTTAAGTGAGGGACCATAATTAACTCAAATATTAATGAGAAAAATTTAGTAAAAATTTTAGAAATAAAATACAGTTAAGTTAAAAGAGCCGGTGCCCAAGCGATGGGTAACCAGAGGTAAGTTGCGGTTCATAACGAGGAGCCCTAGACAGGGAAAAATCATAAAATAATTTTTGGGACTCCAGAGAAGGGTTATTGAGGTTCCTACGGCATTAGAATGCCAAGAAAATATTTAGAAAAATTTTTCAATCGATACAGCCAATTTTGACCCGTTAAGCCAAACGGAGGGCATTTTGGTCATTTCGCTTTCCGAGGTGATTTTTGGCCGACTTGTCCAGTTGAGTAAATAATTAATATAACATAAAATATGAATAAACATTACTAGAAATCAAATTGAAAATGATTAGTGGAGGAAAGGAAAGAAAATAAAGAAAAAGCTCAATTATGACATCTTGATGATGTCATTTACAAATTGTGACCAATCACAAATAAGCTACCATTTGACTAAACTATTAAAAGACATAAATGAAGACCAAAATAACACAAATTACAGCAGCCATTCTTCTTCTTCTTCTTCCCCAAAATGTGACTCTTCCCATCTCCCTCCATTGATGAGCTTGGCAAGCTCATGAAACCCTAAACTCCCACCATATTTCCTTGAGTTCCCAACACTAAATTTTACCCTAGAACCTTGCTTAATATTTTGGGAGCTAAAAGAGGAGAAGAAATTGAAGTTTTGGGTTGGCTTGGATTTAAGCTACAAGAGGTTAGTGCACTATATATCAAAAACTCTTTAATTTCATGCATAGGAACTTGAATTTAGCAAGAATTTGTAAATTAAGTGGATGAAATTTATGTATATATACTCCATAAATTTCGGCTGCCCTAGGGAGAAATAGGATTGAGTGTTTTTGAATGGACTTGGAATGAATTAGAAATCATGAATAAAGTATATAAACATAAGGAAATGAGTTAGTTAGTCAACTAGGGTAACTTGTACAAAATTTTTAATTTGAGCTAGGGTTTTGGGAGTAAAATGTGGACTTGGATTATGAATTGATTAGAGAACATTTTAATGGTCAATTAGTGACCATTTTAGGTAGATTGACCAACAAATGGACTGAAAAATGAGATTGCAAAGTGAGGTTGCAAAGCGCCTAGGGCAATGACATAGGGACTGAAAATTCAGTCCCTTTGCACTGCCATAACTTGGGCTGTGCTAGTCCAATCGGTGTTTGGCCAATTGGACATGAAACTAAGCTTATAATGGCACATTTTTGCTGAAGAAACCATGCCCAAAAGACCAAAGCAAGAGGACCAAAACTTGGCCCCAATCCGGATACCCTGAAACTGCCTCTGCAGAATTGACCAAATGAAGCCATAACTCACTGTAGATTTGGTCAATTGACCTGAAATTTTTACAGCAACAAGTTAAGACATAGACAAACAACTTTCATGAAGAAACCTACCCCAAATTATGGCCAGAACCCATTCAACCAAGTGACTCAAGTTACTGTTCATGCACTGTAGATATGGTAAATTTCTGCTGAATGCATATCCGGACAGCTTGGGTTTTTGAGCCATATCTGGAGCTACAAAACTCCAAATGGAGTGATTCAAAAAAGGAAATTCAACTAGACAAAATAAGGAACAACTTTCATGTTTTACATTTCTTCAAATTCCAACAGTAACAGTGTCCAATGGAAGAGTGAAGTTGACTCACCAAAACTGAAAAATCTGCTCCTTCGGTTTAATGCTTGGAAATGGTATTAACACTTAATGCCAACAAGTTTTAAACACCAAATGTGGTATGTTGGGAGTGCCAAAGTCAATGTACACATTTTTATTCTAAAAGTCAACATTTTTGTTGACCAATGAGGTGAATAGTGACACCAAAACCAAAAAATTAGCAATTTTGCCAAAATAACCTAAACTTTGAGAAAGTGACCAAAACTAACAAGTTTTGAATACAAAATGTGGTATGTTGGGAGTATTAAAACCAATGTACCTATTGTTTTTGCAAAAGTCAACATTTTAGTTGACTAATGAAATGAATAGTGAGATGAAAACTTGAAATTCAAAAATTGTGAAACTTAAAAATGCAAAATGCCCTAGTAGGCCTAATGTGATTGGTTTGGATAGTTTGGCATGCCAATAGGGTATTGTTTTAGCAGTACTGCGAAAGGAAAGGCTTTATGCCTGTATTCATGGCTTTATGCCCGTATTCATGGCTTTTATGCCCGTATTCATGGCTTTTATGCCAATTATGTGATATCATGGCTTTTTAGCCATACTGACTGCATACGTGGTTGACGTTCTGCGTCCCATGGTATGACGGCCCGACGCACCGCGGTGTCGGTGCCAACGACCGTTATCGATCGGTCGTTCAAGTATAGGTTACTTGGGCATGGAAAAGTATAATCAGAATCGAACCGATTGTTAAAGAAAATACGAAAATCAAATATCGGGAATGATTACGATAGAATACAAAGAAACTCAAGATCGGGAAGAAAATAAATACACAAAAGGCATGAAGAAGTTAATATCATAAAACCTAATTAGCCCTCGACTAAACATTAAGTTGGTAATTATTCAGTTCTTATGAACACAATGGCTAAGAAATTATGATTTTTATTTGCATATTATTTCTTTCTATTTTATTATTTGCACCACTAAGCTTTATGCTTAGCGTCGCTTTGCAAGCGTAAATCTGAAAGATTGGACAGAGGGCCCAGTAGACCACCAGTTCGGTAGGCGGTTCACGATTACGCATAGTGTGCGTGTCACCTCACTGTCTGATGCATTGGTAGGACGCTAGATGTCATTTTGGTATTTTGTAATTGATTTTAATTTCTCATATGTATTTGAAACTTATGTAATGTATTTTGATATTCATGTAAATAATGAAAAGTGTGGTTGTAAATGGAAAAGTGAATGTTTATATATGAATTATGCATGGTATCATATGAGATGGAAAATGAATATAGGAAGTGTTTTCACGAGTTACAAGAACTGTTTTCTCCATTTTTAGCCGGTGATTCCTTGGATTTTCTTTAAAATTTTCGGAACCTCAAAGAAATAATAATTTCGATAAATGGCTTAAAATGAATTATATTTCACAAGTTATATTCAAAATTATGATAAAAAAAATTAATTAAGATAAAAATAGAGTGCTCGGCACACTGAGTGGCATAACTTGCTCGGCTACACTGTAGTTGGGTAAGGGGTGTCACAGGGCTGGTCTCCTGAACCCCATCCCTGGAGAGCTGCCCACTGATGGTGTGGACTGACCTCTCCTAGGGGTAAGCGTGGCACAGGCCCCTAAGGTGACCACGACCATGTGGGTGGTGAACTCTGTGCGGTGGACCCTTGAACTTCTTTCCAAATCACGGGTGAGCTAGGCCGGGTCCCCTCTTCTGCTGTCTCTCCCTTCTGGTCTGCTCACTGATTCTCACTTTTTCAACTCTTATTGCAGCTTCCACTAGCTTGCTAAATTCTGTGATTCCCAAGGCAGTGAGCTGGATCTTGATGTTGTCATTTAGTCCCTCTTCAAATCTCTTGCACCTTTCAGCTTCATTAGGGACTATCTCCCTTCCATAGCGGCTCAATCGAACAAATTCCTTCTCATACTCGGCCACTGACAACTGCCTCTGCCTCAGATTAATGAACTCTCTTCTTCTCTCTTCCAGGTATACAGTACCCACATATTTCTTCTTGAATTCGGAGAGGAAGAAGTCCCAAGTTACAGCTTCTGGCTGCACTTCACTGGACACAGTGTCCCACCATTCGTAGGCATCGTCTTGTAACAAGGATACAGCAGCTTCTAAGTTCTGCTCTGGGGTGCAGTGGAGTTGTTTTAAGACTCTGCCCGTTCTGTTCAACCAATTTTCGGCTGCAACAGAGTCATCTTCCCTCTTGCCGAAGAAATCCACCGCCCCAAACTTTCTTAGCCTTTCCAGGTGTGATTTCTGCTGTGGAGCTGGTGGTGGTGGTGGTGCTGGCATTACTCCGGCCATTTGTCTAAAGAAGTCGGCCATTTGTTG
The DNA here is from genome assembly GCF_030052815.1 of Hevea brasiliensis. Taxonomy (NCBI): domain Eukaryota; kingdom Viridiplantae; phylum Streptophyta; class Magnoliopsida; order Malpighiales; family Euphorbiaceae; genus Hevea; species Hevea brasiliensis. The sequence continues at coordinate 79,594,983 of NC_079496.1, forward strand.
GAACATGGCCTGTGGAGGCTGAGCAGGCTCTGCCTGAGCTGGCGGAGTAGGTTCTCCCCTACCCCCAGTCTCAGCTGCTACCGGTGGAGCATGACTCTCCACTTCCTCCTCAACTGCCCTCTGAGATGAAGGGTCCATATCCTATTCAAAATAAGAAAAACAAACAGATCTGCATTAGTGTCACCTCGACTCTTACAAATGCAATGCATGGTATGGACTCAATCTAGGACCAGAAACGCCTAAACCGTGCTCTGATACCACTAAATGTGACACCCCTTACCCGTGTACAGTATACCCGAGTAAATAATGCCACACGGTGTACCGACACACTCTAATATACCTTAATTAATTTATATCATATCTTTGAATATAATTTATGAAACATACTTTATTTAAGCCATTTATCGAAAATATTGTTTATTTGAGGTTCCGAAAATTTTATAGAAAATACGGCGGAGTACCGGCTAAAAATGGAGAAAACAGTTCTTCGGAACCTGTTAAAAGCACTTCCAAATAATTTTCCAAACAATCCCAACTTCAATTCATCAACAAAGTCTCAACAACATTTCAATTTCAGGTCTCAACAACCTTTTCATTTCTCAAACATCCCTTTCTCAGGGTTCTCATATATAAACAACAATTAAATATTCAAATTACTCCCATACATAACCATAAATCTTTATTATTTACATGGACCTCAAAATACATTACATAAATCACAAATACATATGAGAAAATAAAAATTGAATTACAAAATGACAAAATGACATCTAGTGTCCTACCAATGCATTGCAGGTGACGAGGTGACACGGACACTGTGCAGAACTGCAGGATGGACTCACCCAGTCTGTGGTCTACTGGGCTCACGATCGGGATCTCCAGTACCTACGCGTGGCAAAAGCAACGTGCTAAGCAATAATGCTTAGTGGTGCAATAATATAATAAAAGAAAATAGCAAGAAAATAAATGTGTATAGAATGTGTATGCTTTCTTTGTTTGGTATTGGTATATTCATTTTTTTCATTAACGTTGTTCACTTTTATTCATTTGGTTGCCCAAGTAACCTACACTAGATGACTGGACTGGATAACGGGTAACCGCCTTTGGGTACCTAGTACCTCGTGCCGTCACACGATCTGTCACATATGCATCTCCTACAGGCAATGTGAGCAGCTAACAAGTCGTAAGTAATATCAGGCACTAGGCCAAGTCTCAATACAAAGTCGAATGGCTAAAAGCCATGAAATCACGAGAATGGCATATTGCCATGTGCGATCGCTAATCGAACCCTATTGGCATGCCAAACTATCCAAACCAATCTTGTTAGGTATACTAGGGCATTTGAAACTTTTAAATTCTTCAATTTGTGAATTTCAAATTTTTGGTGTCACTATTCATCTTATTGGTCAACAAAAATGTTGACTTTTAGAATAAAAATATGTACATTGACTTTGGCACTCCCAACATACCACATTTGGCATTCCAAACTTGTTGGCATTAAGCATTTATACCATTTCAAAGTTTAAACCAACACAAGCAGAATTTTCAGTTTTTGTGAGTCAACTTCACTGTTCCATTGGACACTGTTGCTATGGGAATTTGAAGAAATGTAAAACATGAAAGTTGTTCCTTATTTTGTCTAGTTGAATTTCCTTTTTTGAATCACTCCATTTGGAGTTTTGTAACTCTAGATATGGTCCAAAAATCACAGCTGGCCGGATTCCCATTCTGCAGAAATTACCATATCTACAGTAACATGAACAGTGACTTCCACTGCCATTTGGGTTAGGTTCTGGCCATAATTTGGGGTAGGTTCCTTCATGAAAGTTGTTTTTCTATGTCTTAGCTTGTTGCTGTAAATATTTCAGGTCAATTGACCATATCTACAGTGAGTTATGGCCAAATGAACAGTTACTGTTCATTTGGTCAATTCTGTAGAATCAGTTGCAGGGTATCCGGATTGGGGCCAAGTTTTGGTCCTCTTGCTTTGGTCTTTTGGGCATGGTTTCTTCAGCAAAAATGTGACATTATAAGCCTAGTTTCATGTCCAATTGGCCAAACACCAATTGGACCAACACAGCCAAAGTTATGGCTGTGTAATTGGACTGAAATCTCAGTCCATTGCTGTTGTCCTAGGGCAGCTTACTCCTTCTCTTTGCAATCCTATTTTTCAGTCCAAATTGTGCTCAACTTACCTAAAATAGTCACTAATTGACCATTAAAAAGTTCTCTAACAATTTCCTAAGCCAAGTCACATTTTCACCTTTCCTAAACCCTAATTCAATTTCATGATTTATGCCATTTACCTTGGTTAGCTACTAATGCATTACTCATATGTTTATAACTTCAAACATGGTTTCTATTTCACTTCAAGCTCATCAAAAACACTCCTACATATTCCTTTACTAGGGCAGCCGAAATTCAAGTGCTCATACACATAGGTTTTTGTTCATTTAAATTACAAGTCTTACTAAGTTCAAGTCCAAAATCATGAAATTTAAGAGTTTTATGTTTATAGTTACACTAACCTTGAATGGGCAGAATTTCCAAAGCCCCAAACTTCACTTTCTTTCCTCTTGTTGGCTGCCAAAAGCTTGTTTAAGGTGTGGGGTAAAATTTTAATGAAGAGAGGTTAGAGAAATATGGTGGAAATGAAGGAAATCTAAAGCTTGAAAAAGCTTTAATGGAGGGTGGCTATGGAATGGGTTTCGGCTGGCTTTTGGGGGAAGGATGGCTGCTGCAATTTTTTTCTTATTTTGGTCTTCTTTTATCTCTTTTAATAGTTAGTCAAATGATAGCTCAATTGTGATTGGTCATAATTTATAAATGACATCATCAAGATGTCATAAATGAGCTTTTCTTTGATTTTTCTTTTTTTTTCATCACTACTCAATTTCAATTTAATTTCTAGTAATGTTTATTCATATTTTATGTCATATTAATTATTTACTCAACTGGACAAGTCGGCCAAAAATCACCTCTGAAGGCGAAATGACCCAAATGCCCTCCGTTTGGCTGAACGGGTCAAATTTGTTTGTACAGATTGAAAAAATTTTATAGGTATTTTCTTGGCATTCTAGTGCCATGGGAACCTCAATAACCCTTTTCTAGAGTCCCAAAAATTATTTTATAATTTTTCCCCCGGGTCTAGGGCTCCTCGTTGCGAGAACCGCAACTTCCCTCTGGTTACCCATCGCTAGGGCACCGGCTCGTTTAACTTGGTTGTATTTTATTTCTAAAATTTTTACTAAATTTTTCTTATTAATATTTGAGTTAATTATGATTCCCGACTTTAGTTTAAATACTTTTCCGGACGTTCTAGCTGTCCGGACCGACACCGGTCACCGGAACAGTAGAATGTACGGAGTTAGTACAGGGAGAGTGTTACACTCTCAGCTCATTTAACTTCTTATGTTCTGTTTTTCTTATTTATACTTAACTAATTGGCAATTACTAATTATTTGGGTTTAAGGCTTATCTGGTTGTCTTAAGTGTGGTTCTAATCCCTTTAATTGTCCGGACCGACACCGGTCACCAGAATAGTGAAATATACCAGGCTATGCAAATGGGGGTGTTACATAAAAAGACTAGTAAAAGAATTATAACTTAAATAATATTACAAATGTGACTTATATAAGAATATAACTATAAGTTTAAATTTTAGATTATTCATATCTGGTACATTATTAATACAAATTTCTGAACTGAGCATCTACAAAAAAGAACATGGCAGGATAGAACACAGTTAATATTAGAAACTAAATTAATTATAAATCTAAATTATTTAAACTATGGTTTATTTCTACCTTTATTTGTATATTATTATTTTCTTACTATATTATTGCACCACTAAGCAACAATGCTTAGCGCAATGGATTTATTTCCTCACGCAGGTACTGAAGTTAAAGCCCAGCGAATACTAAACAGAGATTTTGGAGTTCTGATCTGCAGAGTGTTCTAGGTTGTCACCTCCTCAGCAATGCATGTAGATAGGGCCCATATAGATCATATTATGTATTTTGTACATTATATTTAGTCATTATTTGTAATATAAATTATGAATTGTATGTTGAAATACCGATTATGAAATTGTAATTAATTTGTAAATCATGTAAATTAATGAAACTTGAGAATTTATATATATAAATTATGCATAAATGGAAATGCATGGAAATGAATATGAAATTGAGATATATGATTGAAATTTGAAATATGAAATGGTTATGAGAATAATTGATGAGATAATTATGATTAGCATGAATGAGATTTTTATTGTAAAATATTATTGAAAATTTCAAACAGATGAATGATAAAATGCGCCAAATAAAAATAAAATAGGGGAAACTCTGCTGGTTTCTCCGTAAAAAAAAATTGATATTAAAAGATAATAACTTGAAAATGATTAAAGGAATAAAGTAAGATAAGATAGGGTGCTCCGTGTAACACCCCGTTGCATAGCCTAGTATATTTCACTGTTCAGGTGACCGGTGTCGGTCCGGACAATTAAGGAGATTAGAGCCACATTTAAGACAACTTGAGAAGCCATAAACACAAATAATTAGTAATGTTTAATTAGTTAACTATAAATAAGAAAAACAGAACATAAGAGGTTAAACGAGCCGAGAGTCACAGCGATGAGTGACCTCCTCGGGAACGACTGCGAAGTCGTTTTAAACTCAAATTTCGAACCGTAAAAAGTGACGCTGCGGTCCTTAGGACCCTCATGAACACAGTGGAAAAGAGAAAACCACGAAAAAGAACTGTTAAGCCAGTCAAATAATTAGGTCAGGGAGCCGGAAGAAATATTGGATTATTTGCAAACCGGGATGAACCGGCGAGGGGCAATTTGGTCAATTGACCCCGAGAGCTGACTCCTGACCTAACTGTCAATTAAAATCGGAGAAAAGAAAATTTCGGAATTGAGAATAAAATTAAAGAACTAATAGAGAAATAAATAGAAAAAAAAAAAAGAAAAGGAAAGAGGTTGGAAAAGTCAAAGTTGATGACATCATTAATGATGTCATAAACAAATTTATTAAATTTGATATTTATGGTCTTCCATAGCAAAATAAATAAAAGAAACAAAAGAAAAAAAAAATTAAATTCATCATCTTCAAAAGGAAAAACGTGACTCACTCTTCCCTCTCACTTATTTCATCTTCCACCATGGATAAGTCTAACCAAGCTTTTGAAACCCTAAATTAAACATGCTTTCCCTAAAATTCTCCACATGAATTTCATTATTGCATCTTGAAGAGTATAGAAGAAGCATAAGAAAGCAAGAAGAAGGAAGAAGAAGAACAAAAAGTGAAGATTTAAGGTTCACCTAAGGTTAGTATGCTAAACTCTTCATTTATCCATTCAAATGCACATGTGATGGTTGAAAGTGAGCTTAGAACTTGATTTAAATGAAACAAATATGGGGGAAGAATTAAACTGAAATTTTGGGCAGCTTGAGAGGAATATGATTTGCATGGATATGATACATTTGAATGAGTTTAGAAACCTTTCTTGGTTGAATGATTAGTATTAAAACCATTAAGTGTGATTAATTGCAACAAAGTAGTGAAATTGATGAGTTAGGGTTTTAAATGCTAGGGTTGTGAACCAAATTTTGGGAAAAATGCATAAATGGCATGTTGGACTTATTGTGAAGTGAAATAATGATCAATTAGGACCAAATAAATTGGATGGGAATGGTGGAAAAATTAGCTAAATTCGTAGGTCAATGGTCATGCTGCTGGCAGCATGACCAAACCCACTTTGAAGGACCAAAACTCAAATTTTACAAGTCCAATTGATATGCCACCAATTGGAGATGAAAATAGACATAAAAGAGCACAATTTTCATTAAGGAACCATGGCCAAAAACTGACCAAAACTTGGTGAAACAATTGACCAAAGTGGATTGATTGCAGGCTGCCACTGCACTAAACTGACCAAATGAACAGTAACTGTTCATTTGGTCATAACTCGAGCTAGGTAGGTCAAATTGACCTGAAATTTTACCAGCAATTAGATATAATATAGACCTAAAACTTTCATGAAGAACACCAACCCAAATTAGGCCATTAACCCTTTCAAAATCATTGAGCAAAATTAAATTACTGTACTGAGATTCTGCAGAATTTTCATTGAGCAGCAATGTTTGGATGGCTATAACTCTCTCTAGAAAACTCGGATTTAGGCGATTCTTGAACCGATGGAAACCTAAGACATAGTACAACATTTCATATGAAGAAAGTGAGACCGAATTATGAACTTAACTTGATCAAACAATTGACCAAAGTTGGACCAAAAATCTGCCAGCACCTAAATTGCAGTATGAACAGTGCACGTGAACAGTAAACTTATTTTGGCCATAACTTGAGCTACAAAACTCCGATTGAGGTGATCCAAAAATGAGAATACACTTAAGACAATAAGGAACATTTTCTATGAAGGAAGTTTTGTCAAATTCCAACAGTAGATCGACCAATGGAACAGTACAACTTCGGAGAACCAAAATCGAAAATTGGCAATTTTGCCAAAATGACCTAAGCTTTAAACAAATGACCAAAACCAACAAGTTTGGTGACCAAAATGTGGTATGTGGGTGAAGTTGGAGTTCCCATACCCATTAAGCCTTAGAAAGTCAATAATTTGACTTGAATAGTGCAGTGAATAGTAACCTGAAACACAAAATTTCGAGAACGTCGAATTTAACACGTTAGAGCTAGCTAAATGTGAAGTTAAGTTTATTTTGGATTTATTTTAAGTTCTAGTACTGAAACATTGTAAAATTATGTGTTTCAGTTGAAAAGAATATCGGGAAGGAACCCGAGGAACCGAGTCGAGGCTAAAGGACGACTCGTTTGAGGTTTGTGCACAACATATACTTTTATAATCATCTTTTGCATATCGTTTTAAATAATGTGAAATATTGGATTATGACATTCTTATGATGTTGATCTAAATTGTTGAAAGTTATTATGTATATTTGAAAAGAAAATGTTTAGCAAATTGTTAAGATAAGTTTTGAAACCACCGTGTCATGACCACATATTTGAACAAATCAATAGCACGACTAGTGGGGGTAATTAGTTTCGAATTTTGATTCCTTCTCCGGAGAAGTGTTGAGGTGTGCCAAGAGAAGAGGATGTTCATGTATATCCATATATTTGAGCTAGCTAGCCTTGTGATGTGATTTCTCTTTAGCCTCTGGCTATTGAGATTCTATTTGTTTCGAATGGCATGATTTAACTGTGGGTTTTATGAAATGTGTTTTGATACTTTGAAATAAACTTGGTTTACATGTAAAATCTTACAATGCATGATTGTATTTAATTTTCATGTTTAATCAAATTTTTGAATGAATGTGCTTTAAGTTTTGCATAAAGATTATTTTAGTATATTGTGCACCACTGAGTCTTAGTACTCAGCGATAGCTTTTATTGCTGTCGCAGATACAGAGATTAGAGGAGCAAAGAACCGAGTCACGAGGTGTGTGAAGTCATCACTTGAAGCCTTCTGTATAATTTATACCCTAATCTGTAAATACTTCTTTTGATGTATATATTGCACATAAATGTATGGACATGTAAAAATGGGTCTTGAGCAGCTTGTACACAAATTTGTATGAAGTTTGTAATAAAGTTTAGTTTGTATTTCTTTTGATATAAATTTGTAAGGTTGTGTACAAATTGTTTTGTTTTTAATGAAATATGAATGATATTGATTGACAGTATTTTGAGAATTATTGAACTTGTGAATCTTGAGAAATTGATTGAGTTGATTGTGAAACTGAAGTAGTGGTTGAGAAAAACTTTTAGAAGTGCTTTTTACAGGTATTCGAAGAACGGTTTTCTCAAAATACAGAGGAAACTCTGTCAAAATTTTTATAAAATTTGCGGAAAACTAAAATGGCCAAAAATATTAATTAGTTTTAATTTCAACTAAATGTTTTAAACACTTATTAGAAATGCTCACCACTTATCAAAAATAGGAAAATTGTTTTAAAATCCCTTGTAGGGTACTTAATGAGTTATCGGTAGGTGAAGTGCGGTAGTTCATTAGGTATTCTACGGGATCATGTGATGCCTTACAGAGGGGTAAGGTGTGACATGTTTTAGTGGTATCAGAGCAAGTTTTTGAATTATGTTTTCAATTGTGAATTTGTGTCTTTTCTTTGTTAAGTACAACTGCTCAATGTCCATATTTGTTACATACAGTGCATTACATCATGAATATGAACTAACGGAGGGAAATCTCCTTGTGTTACTTGTTCAGGAGATACCCTAACTTCAGCTTGAAATGGAAGAAGGGGATCGCTCAGTTGAGCAGTCTGTTGAAGCTGAGGCACAAGGGGAAGCCCCAGCTTTACCGAATGTCAGTGGGTCAAGAAGACACCACAAATGCCGCAAATTCCTCGCACCGCATACAGAGAGCGGCAATGTTTCAACAAATGGCTGGGGGTATGCCTGCTCAAGCTCCACCCCAACCACCTGTGGCACAACCACTGCCTCCAGCCAGACAATATGATAAATTATTGAAGTATGGGGCTGCAGAATTTAAGGGTACAGTAGACCCACTTGAGGCAGAGCAATGGCTTGAAAGAATGGACAGAGTATTTAAGAAGCTGCACTGCCAAGATGAATTAAAGTTTGAGTATTCTATGTCACTACTGCAAGGGGATGCATATGATTGGTGGAAGACCATCCCCACAAGCGTAACCACGGTCTTGACTGGGATGACTTCATCGAGAGTTTAGGCAAATACATCCCAGATGCATATGTTGATCAGAAACTGCAAGAATTTTTGAGCTTAAAACAAGGAAATCGATCAGTGGCGGAGTATGAGAGGGAGTTCTCCCGCCTGAGTCACTATGCGGAGAGTCTCCTTACTACCAGTAAGGCAAGGTGCAAGAGATTTGAAACGGGTTTGAAGCCCAGCATACGGATGCAAGTTGTAGGATTTCGACACAGCAACTTCTCAGAGCTTATGTCTCAAGCACTTGAATTGGAGAGAGTTGAAGCAGAAGCAAACCCAGTGAAGGAAAAAGTCGAGAAATTAGAAAAAGACAAGGTGGAAAAATCAGTTGAGCAGAGTTCTGGTGCTACCTCCGGAAAGAAAAAGAAGTTTAGTGGACCCAGCAGGGGTCGAGGTGGTGATTTGGCAGAGGCGATTTTCTCGTCGAGACCCCTAGGTCTAGTCGCCAGCTGTGGGTTCACATTACGCCCGCCCGTGAGACTTGTGGCAAGATTCATGGGGAATGCTATTGGGCCACCGAGCCTGCTTTTAACTGTGGAGGCAAGGGCCATATAGCTAAAGATTGTACTAGTGCTCCGAGATATGGTCCAGCCTCCTACTATCGCGAGGCATCTATTGAGTCCCGCTCCTAGAGGTTCACAGCTGGCGGAGGAAGAGGCAGAGGTAGAGGCACCGCTTGGTCAGTCTGCACAAGGAAGTGCGTCAGCCAGAGTCTACACGATGAGACAGCGAGAAGAGGCTGAGACTTCCGATGTGGTAGCTGGTACATTCTCTATCTCTGGTCAAGATGTATTTGTGTTGTTTGATCCGGGTTCAACCCATTCATATGTTAGTGCTAGCATAGTCAATTCACTTGCTGTTCTATGTGTGCAAATGGGTTTTGAAGTGCTAGTAACTAGTCCTTTAGGACAAGAGGTCCGGGTCAACAGAATTTATAGAGACTGTCCTTTGGTGATCCAAAGACATGTTTTCCTGTCCGACTTGATTGAAATGCCCTTCAGAGAGTATGATATCATCTTGGGTATGGATTGGTTAGCCAGGCATCACGTCATGATTGACTGTAGACTGAAGACAGTCACTTTTAGTCTCCCTTTATACGGTGATGTGGTAATACACGGGGAGAGGCATTTACTGCCATCAAACATCATTTCGACTGCATTAGCCAGAAGAATGATCAGAAAGGGGTGTGAAGCATACTTGGCACATGTGATAGACACCCAAGTGGGGAGTCCAGCACTAAGGGACATCCCTACGATATGTGACTTTCCGGATGTGTTTCCTGATGAACTGCCAGGATTACCTCCAGAAAGAGAGGTGCAGTTTGAGATTAATGTTATGCCTGGTGTGGACCCAATCTCCATAACGCCATATAGAATGGCACCTGCAGAATTGAAAGAGTTGAAAGTGCAGTTGCAAGAACTGCTTGACAAGGGCTTCATCCGCCCTAGTGTGTCACCTTGGGGAGCGCCAGTGTTGTTTGTAAAGAAGAAGGATGGCACTCTCTGGTTATGCATTGATTATCGACAGTCAAATAAGGTGACAATAAAGAACAGATATCCATTACCCCGTATTGATGACTTGTTTGATCAGTTGAGGGGTGCAGCTGTGTTCTCCAAAATTGACCTGAGATCAGGTTATTATCAGCTAAAAGTACAAGAGCAAAGTATTTCTAAATCGCCTTGTAACCCGCTATGGCCATTATGAGTTCCTAGTTATGCCATTCGGTTAACTAATGCTCCATTTGCTTTTATGGATCGATGAACACTATCTTCGCACATACCTCGACCGCTTTGTTGTGGTATTCATAGATGATATATTGGTCTATTCGAGGAATGCAGAAGAGCATGATAGACATCTGCGGATTGTACTGCAGACTTTAAGAGAGAAACAGCTATATGCCAAATTGTCGAAGTGTGAATTTTGGCTGAAAGAAATATCTTTCTTGGGGCATGTAGTATCAGAAGAGGGCATTAAGGTAGATCCAAGTAAGATTGAAGCTGTCCTTAATTGGAGGCCACCTAAATGTCACGTAAATTGTAGTTTTCTGGTTTAGCCGGATACTACCGTAGATTTGTGAAGGATTCTCCATGTTGGCATCTCCATTGACCAAGCCGCTTAGAAAAGATGTAAAATTTCGGTGGGCGGACAAATGCCAAAGAAAGCTTTAATGAATTGAAGAGATGTTTGACAGAGGCTCCAGTCCTGACTTTACCTACACTGGGTAAAGAATATACAGTTTACAGCGATGCTTCTCATAATGGGTTAGGTTGTGTGTTGATGCAAGATCGAAATGTCATTGCCTATGCATCACGCCAGCTAAAACCGCATGAGAGGAATTATCCGACACATGACTTGGAGCTTGCAGCTATAGTGTTTGCTCTTAAGATCTGGAGACATTATTTGTATGGGGAGAAATGTTACATCTACACAGATCATAAGAGTTTGAAGTATTTGGGCACCCAGAAAGAGTTGAATTTGAGACAGAGGAGATGGTTAGAGTTGATAAAAGACTATGATTGTCTGATAGACTATCAGCCAGGGAAAGCTAATGTTGTGGTCGACGCCTAAGTCGCAAGACTATGGCGAGTCTCTGAGTTACTCCTTTGTCTTTGGTACATGAGTTAAGATCATTGCATGCCACCAGAGATTAATGATGAGGGGCGACAGCGGTTGCATGGCATGTACGGCCAGATTGATTGATCGATCGTAATGGTCGCCGTAATGATCGAAATATCGGTCGATGGAAGAAGTCCGACAGGGCAAGAAACCAGAATTCTCACTCAGAAATGATGGTCTATTGCTACACCAGGGCAGAATGTGTGTTCCTAATGATGTTGAATTGAGGAGGATCATTTTAAAAGAAGCACATGAGTCTCCTTTTGCCATGCACCACAGTGGTACAAAAATGTATAGAGCGCTAAAGGAGCATAACAGGTGCATGGGTATGAAGAGAGATGTGGCAGAGTTTGTATCCAAATGCCTAACTTGTCAGCAAGTGAAGGCAGAGCATCAAGTACCCGCTGGGTTGTTACATCCACTACCAGTACCAGAGTGGAAATGGGAGAGAATAACGATGGATTTTGTGATGGGACTTCCGAGGACACAAAAGAGTCATGATGCAGTTTGGGTCATTGTTGACAGACTGACTAAATCTGCTCATTTTCTGCCAGTTCGGATGGACTACAATTTGGACAGATTGGCCAGGTTGTACATCGATGAGATTGTGAGATTGCATGGAGTGCCAGTATCTATTGTATCAGACAGAGATCCTAGGTTCACTTCTAGACTCTGGGGTAGTCTTCAGAGAGCCCTAGGAACTAGATTGAACTTGATCGCATTCCATCCACGCATGATGGCCACCGAGAGGGTAATTCAGATCTTGGAGGATATGCTACGGGCTTGTGTTATTGAGTTTGAGGGTAGTTGGGATACACACTTGCCTTTGATTGAGTTTGCTTACAACAACAGCTACCAATCAAGCATTGGGATGCCTCCATATGAAGCTTTGTATGGCAGAAAATGTAGAACCCCGTTGTGTTGGGATGACATGGGTGAAAGAAAGATGATTGGACCTGAAATTGTTCAACAGACTGAAGAGAAGATTAGGGTGATTAGAGGTTGACTTAAGACTGCATCAGACCGTCAGAAGTCCTACATTGATCTGAAGAGAAGAGATGTTCAGTATGCAGTGGGTGACAGAGTTTTCCTCAAAGTTTCTCCTTGGAAGAGGATTATGAGATTTGGCAGAAAGGGGAAACTAAGTCCTCGTTTCATAGGGTCATATGAGGTTCTGAAAAGAGTGGGTTCTTTGGCTTATCGGTTAGCACTACCTCCAGAGTTAGAGAAGATACATAATGTCTTCCATGTGTCTATGTTGAGGAGGTATCGATCAGACCCATCTCATATACTACCAGTAGAGGAAATTGAAGTGAATCCAGACCTCACATATGAAGAAGAACCCATAGAGATTCTGGCATATGAGGTGAAGCAGCTACGGAACAAGCAGATACCGTTGGTAAAAGTGCTGTGGAACCATCATTCGGGCCAAGAAGCTACTTGGGAACGAGAGGAGGACATGAGGAGACAACACCCACAGCTGTTCAAAGATTGATACCAGGTAAAAAATTCGAGACGAAATTTATTTAAGGGGGGGAGAATTGTAACACCCCGTTGCATAGCCTAGTATATTTCACTGTTCAGGTGACCGGTGTCGGTCCGGACAATTAAGGAGATTAGAGCCACATTTAAGACAACTTGAGAAGCCATAAACACAAATAATTAGTAATGTTTAATTAGTTAACTATAAATAAGAAAAACAGAACATAAGAGGTTAAACGAGCCGAGAGTCACAGCGATAAGTGACCTCCTCGGGAACGATCGAAGTCGCTTTAAACTCAAATTTCGAACCGTAAAGTGACGCGGTCCTTAGGACCCTCATGAACACAATGGAAAAGAGAAAACCACAAAAAGAACTGTTAAGACAGTCATATAATTAGGTCAGTGAGCCAGAAGAAATATTGGATTATTTGCAAACCGGGATGAACCGCGAGGGCAATTTGGTTAATTGACCCGATAGTGACTCGACCTAATCACAATTAAAATCGGAGAAAAGAAAATTTCGGAATTGAGAATAAAATTAAAGAACTAATAGAGAAATAAATAGAAAAAAAAAAAAAGAAAAGGAAAGAGGTTGGAAAAGTCAAAGTTGATGACATCATTAATGATGTCATAAACAAATTTATTAAATTTGATATTTATGGTCTTCCATAGCAAAATAAATAAAAGAAACAAAAGAAAAAAAAAATTAAATTCATCATCTTCAAAAGGAAAAACGTGACTCACTCTTCCCTCTCACTTATTTCATCTTCCACCATGGATAAGTCTAACCAAGCTTTTGAAACCCTAAATTAAACATGCTTTCCCTAAAATTCTCCACATGAATTTCATTATTGCATCTTGAAGAGTATAGAAGAAGCATAAGAAAGCAAGAATAAGTAAGAAGAACAAAAAGTGAAGATTTAAGGTTCACCTAAGGTTAGTATGCTAAACTCTTCATTTATCCATTCAAATGCACATGTGATGGTTGAAAGTGAGCTTAGAACTTGATTTAAATGAAACAAATATGGGGGAAGAATTAAACTGAAATTTTGGGCAGCTTGAGAGGAATATGATTTGCATGGATATGATACATTTGAATGAGTTTAGAAACCTTTCTTGGTTGAATGATTAGTATTAAAACCATTAAGTGTGATTAATTGCAACAAAGTAGTGAAATTGATGAGTTAGGGTTTTAAATGCTAGGGTTGTGAACCAAATTTTGGGAAAAATGCATAAATGGCATGTTGGACTTATTGTGAAGTGAAATAATGATCAATTAGGACCAAATAAATTGGATGGGAATGGTGGAAAAATTAGCTAAATTCGTAGGTCAATGGTCATGCTGCTGGCAGCATGACCAAACCCACTTTGAAGGACCAAAACTCAAATTTTACAAGTCCAATTGATATGCCACCAATTGGAGATGAAAATAGACATAAAAGAGCACAATTTTCATTAAGGAACCATGGCCAAAAACTGACCAAAACTTGGTGAAACAATTGACCAAAGTGGATTGATTGCAGGCTGCCACTGCACTAAACTGACCAAATGAACAGTAACTGTTCATTTGGTCATAACTCGAGCTAGGTAGGTCAAATTGACCTGAAATTTTACCAGCAATTAGATATGATATAGACCTAAAACTTTCATGAAGAACACCAACCCAAATTAGGCCATTAACCCTTTCAAAATCATTGAGCAAAATTAAATTACTGTACTGAGATTCTGCAGAATTTTCATTGAGCAGCAATGTTTGGATGGCTATAACTCTCTCTAGAAAACTCGGATTTAGGCGATTCTTGAACCGATGGAAACCTAAGACATAGTACAACATTTCATATGAAGAAAGTGAGACCGAATTATGAACTTAACTTGATCAAACAATTGACCAAAGTTGGACCAAAAATCTGCCAGCACCTAAATTGCAGTATGAACAGTGCACGTGAACAGTAAACTTATTTTGGCCATAACTTGAGCTACAAAACTCCGATTGAGGTGATCCAAAAATGAGAATACACTTAAGACAATAAGGAACATTTTCTATGAAGGAAGTTTTGTCAAATTCCAACAGTAGATCGACCAATGGAACAGTACAACTTCGGAGAACCAAAATCGAATATTGGCAATTTTGCCAAAATGACCTAAGCTTTAAACAAATGACCAAAACCAACAAGTTTGGTGACCAAAATGTGGTATGTGGGTGAAGTTGGAGTTCCCATACCCATTAAGCCTTAGAAAGTCAATAATTTGACTTGAATAGTGCAGTGAATAGTAACCCGAAACACAAAATTTCGAGAACGTCGAATTTAACACGTTAGAGCTAGCTAAATGTGAAGTTAAGTTTATTTTGGATTTATTTTAAGTTTTAGTACTGAAACATTGTAAAATTATGTGTTTCAGTTGAAAAGAATATCGGGAAGGAACCCGAGGAACCGAGTCGAGGCTAAAGGACAACTCGTTTGAGGTTTGTGCACAACATATACTTTTATAATCATCTTTTGCATATCGTTTTAAATAATGTGAAATATTGGATTATGACATTCTTATGATGTTGATCTAAATTGTTGAAAGTTATTATGTATATTTGAAAAGAAAATGTTTAGCAAATTGTTAAGATAAGTTTTGAAACCACAGTGTCATGACCACATATTTGAACACCTCACTAGCACGACTAGTGGGGGTAATTAGTTTCGAATTTTGATTCCTTCTCTGGAGAAGTGTTGAGGTGTGCCAGTAGAAGAGGATGTGAATGGATATCCATATATTTGAGCTAGCTAGCCTTGTGATGTGATTTCTCTTTAGCCTCTGGCTATTGAGATTCTATTTGTTTCGAATGGCATGATTTAACTGTGGGTTTTATGAAATGTGTTTTGATACTTTGAAATAAACTTGATTTACATGTAAAATCTTACAATGCATGATTGTATTTAATTTTCATGTTTAATCAAATTTTTGAATGAATGTGCTTTAAGTTTTGCATAAAGATTATTTTAGTATATTGTGCACCACTGAGTCTTAGTAATCAGCGATAGCTTTATTCTTCGCAGATACAGAGATTAGAGGAGCAAAGAACCGAGTTCTGAGGTGTGTGAAGTCATCACTTGAAGCCTTCGGGTATAATTTATACCCTAATCAGTAAATACTTCTTTTGATGTATATATTGCACATAAATGTATGGACATGTAAAAATGGGTCTTGAGCAGCTTGTACACAAATTTGTATGAAGTTTGTAATAAAGTTTAGTTTGTATTTCTTTTGATATAAATTTGTAAGGTTGTGTACAAATTGTTTTGTTTTTAATGAAATATGAATGATATTGATTGACAGTATTTTGAGAATTATTGAACTTGTGAATCTTGAGAAATTGATTGAGTTGATTGTGAAACTGAAGTAGTGGTTGAGAAAAACTTTTAGAAGTGCTTTTTACAGGTATTCGAAGAATGGTTTTCTCAAAATACAGAGGAAACTCTGTCAAAATTTTTATAAAATTTGCGGAAAACTAAAATGGCCAAAAATATTAATTAGTTTTAATTTCAACTAAATGTTTTAAACACTTATTAGAAATGCTCACCACTTATCAAAAATAGGAAAATTGTTTTAAAATCCCTTGTAGGGTACTTAATGAGTTATCGGTAGGTGAAGTGCGGTAGTTCATTAGGTATTCTACGGGATCATGTGATGCCTTACAGAGGGATAAGGTGTGACACTCCGGCACCGAATGTAGCACGCCTTGCTCAGTTACATTGTAGTCGGGTGAGGGGTGTTACATATTAGATATACTACGAGATCATATTATGCCTTACAGAGGGGTAAGGTGTGACAAAATAAACAAAGTTTATAAAAAATTTTAGTGATTTTATGAATCCCTTATTCATACCACAGTAAATTTTAGCTTCTTTTTATTTGGTTAAAATTTTGAATGAATTATCAAAATTATTTTATGTTTTTACACGATATTCATTTTTGTCCCTGCTACAATTTTAAATTTTAGGTTTAACCTATTTTTATTTATTTGTCTATCTAACAATTAAATTAAAATATATTTTAATTTCTTGATTATTTATAACTTATTTATAATATATAAAGAATAAAAAGAATAAAAATCTTTTATATAATAATTAATAAAAAAAAGAAAATTAATGTTGAGCTTAACTTCTAATTATTATGAATTATTATTTAAATAATTAAATATTTGGAAATTTTTATTGAAATAAAACTCTTAAATCTTTGAACTCCTACTTCAATATATAATTTACTTTGATTTTAATTTTTTTAAATTTTATTCTGTGTTGGAAAGTTTTTCTCTTTTATTTAGATTTAAATTACTTTTTTGAATTTTATTTGTTGATTCATATTTGTATGAATACATATTTCTTTTATCCTAACTATTAAGTGTAAAAGGTTTATTTAAATATTTCAACATGAGTAAAGACTTTTTTATATATTTGAATATAAGTAAGTCTCTATTTAATATTTATTTCTATAATCCCTTTAACATGAATACTATTTCATTTAATTATTGATGTAGTGAAATTGGTTTGATAATTTATTCTCTTGGTATAAATAAATTCTCTTTTATGTTTTTAATAATAAATTATTATGTCTTAGATGATTTATATTATTTCGATTTCTATAGGTTTTTGTTATATAGAATATGCACAATAAATAAATAAAAAAAAAAAATTAATGCTAGATTCATAAATCATATAGGGTAATTTCATTTGTATATATTTTTTAGTCTCAATTTAAGATTAATAGTATAAACGTGTATATATTTTATAGCCTTCATTAATGTAGAGTTATCTTAAATTTTGATGTAATATATTCATTTTTTAAAAAGAATAAAAAAATAAATTTGTAAAATATTTTAACATTTTTTAGTTATCGTTTTATTCCCGTCGTGTAACATTTGCTATCTATTTTTTTTACTAATTTTTTTATAACATGCGTTACATTTTATTTATATATATATATATATATATAGAGGGAGAGAGATTTTATATTTTTTATTATTTTTTTAAAAAATATAAATTTTAATGTAATATATTCATTTTTTAAAAAGAATAAGAAAATAAATTTGTAAAATATTTTAACATTTTTTAGTTACCGTTTTATTCCCGTCGTGTAACATTTGCTATCTATTTTTTTTACTAATTTTTTTATAACATGCGTTACATTTTATTTATATATATATATATATATAGAGGGAGAGAGATTTTATATTTTTTATTATTTTTTTAAAAAATATCAAAATATTTTTATTATTTATTTTTAGTAAATTAATTTAAAAAATTTAATTTTTTGTTTATAAAAAATTGTATAGTACTTGAAATTGAGTTGAAGGATATAATTACTTTTTTTAAGAAAAAAATTATTTTATAGTGTATTGAAAAAAATAATTTGAAAAATAATATTATTATTTGAATATTTTTATGATTAAAATATATTAAATTTAATTTTAAATTATTTTAAATATTTTTTAATTAATATATTTAAAAAATATTTTTTTTAACAGTAACGACCAAAAATCTTACTTTATGGTTAAAAGTTTATTCTTATTTGTTGGACTTCTCACTCTTCTAATATTCTCATAAAAAAATAGATGAGTTCTGTTAAAAAAAAAAAAAAGTTTTGGTTTAGAAACGTGTTAAATTCACATGGGCGGAAGAGTCTCGATGAAAGGGTATTTGGGTAATTAGCATGGGAAGTACAGACATCATGTACGTGATGCATTAGCAGACACGGAAGCCGTGAGCGCACAGCCTACTACTCTTCAGTCTTCACGCCACGTATGACTATGATTTTTTTTTTAATTATTATTATTATTATTTTTTTCTTTTTTTTTTAGCTTCAAAATGTTCGCTCTGCGATTTTGTACAAGTGATTATTCAGTGTATGTATATTGATATTCATAATTATATAAATTTTAATTTTTTTTTATTATATAAATAAAATATTTATATTTTTATGAATAAAAAAATACTATATTAAGAATATTCTAATTATTTTCTGAAAAATCCTGCATAGAACGGCACTTTTCTGATATATATATATATATATATATAATTTACTTCCACTCGATTTCTTGATTAAGGTTAAACGAATTAAATAAATAATTAGGTTCTTAGTTAGCATTTTGGTGAAGATTATGACCATAGTTCAGAATTGATTTTTATTTCTTTTCTTACTATCCTTTTATTTTTCTGTAGTTTAATATTTTTTTACTGCTAGTATGTAGAGTTGTTAAAGTTTAAAATTTTATTTTATTTTAAATTATTATTATCTTAATTTTAAATTTTAATAATTATTTTTCTAAAAATAAATATATAATATAGTATCACCTAAAATATTTGAATGTTAGTCAACAGAATGATAACTGATATAATACTACTCAAAATACTTAGTTCGATTAACAAATTAATAAATATCTTAACTAACTTTATTTTATTTATTGAAGATAAACATATTATCTTATCCAGCAGAATCCAACTTTAATAAGATTTTTTTCAATTACATCACTTTAATTAAATTTTCCTCAACTAAATCCTAACAAAATTTTATCCAATACCTATATAAAGAATTTAAACCCTTCATAATTAGGTATATCATTTTTTTTCTAATCAGTTATATATATATATATATATATATATATATATATATATATATATATATATATTAAGTATAAGAGGATTTTCAATTTTGTAGGTTCATACTCACATCAATATACATTGTACAAGTTAAAATATTTTTACATGAACAACAAAATGTACACAATGAACAAAACAAATTTCTTAAAACAATTAATGAACATAAAAATAATTTTCAACTAGTCATTTTGTCGCCTGTTAACGCATTGTGTGAATCATTTATTTTTTATTTTAATAATATAATTTAATATATATTTTATATTTTTATAATTATATTGTAAAATTTTGTTGATGATTAAAAATTTTTTAATTAATTATAATTTTATTTTAAGTATTAATAAAAAAATAAGTTGATTAAATGATAATTTTTATTATTCTTTAAATTAGTTGACATATATTAATAAAATGATAAATAAAATAAAAAAAATGCGACGTGATAGTCTTTGAAGCATAATTCTTATAATTTTTAGACTTTAAATATAAGGAATATTTTTAAAAACAAATTTTAAATTTTATAGATAATTTTTATTGAATAATTATTTAAATATATATTTATACATTTTTTTTTAAAAAATTCACTCTGTTTTTAATATGATTGAAAATTTAATTAAGAATTTTAAAATTTTTAAAAGATATTATAAAAATAATTTTAAATAATTATTATTTTTTAATATGGGATAAAATTTTTGTAGTTGAAAATTTTAAAAATATTTAAATAAAAAATTGATATATAAAAAATATAATAATAAAAATAAAAAAGAAGTTATGACACATGATATTTTTTCTAAACACTCATTTATATATATATATATATATATATATTTATTTATTTATTACCCCCAACTATACCAAACACAGTCTTCATTAACTATTTTCATTTTTTAAATTATAAGAATTTTAAATTTTCTTTGTCAATATTATTATCCATTACAATACACACTAATGTTATTAAATTTGACCTGCAAATTTATTCAATAGAAGGACAGGGTAACACCCTCATTGTAGTTATTCTGTACATTCTACTGTTTCGGTGCTCTGTATCGGACTGGACAGCTAGAATATCTGGAAAAATATTTAGACTAAAGTGAGAAGCCATAATTAACTCAAATGTTAACAAGAAAAATGAATGAAAAATTTTAGAAATAAAATACAACCAAGTTAAATGAGTTTGTGCCCTGACGATGGATAACTCAGTGGGACAGCTAGAAGCTCTAAACTTGGAAGAAAATTTATGAAATAATTTTTGAGACTCCAGAGAAGAGTCATTGAGATTTCTATGACATTAGAATGCCAAGAAAAGTCTTAGAAAAAATTTTCAATTGGTACAGACGATTTTGGCTCAATAAGCCAAACAGAGGGTATTTTGGTCATTTCGTCTTCAGAGATGATTTTTGGCCAACTTGTCCAGTTAAGTAAATAATTATTATGACATAAAATGTAAATAAATATTGCTAAAAATTAAATTGAAAATGAGTAGAAAAGAAAAGAAAAGAAAATGAAGTTTAATTTGATTTATGACATAAGCATGATGTCATAAATGAATAAAATTAAATTTGTAGCCAATGAAAATTCAACAAACAAACAAGAGGAGATAATTATGTGTTTAAAAAGACTTAAAATGAAATAAAAATAACATTTCTTATTCTCCTACATTCCATGGCCGTAGCTCCCTTAACCAAATCCACCATTTTTCTTTTCTTTTAAGCTTATATTCTTAAGCTTTTCACACCTTAAAATCCTAATTGGCCATCATTAAAATTTCTCCCCACCTCATAAGGAAGCCATTGATAGTAAAAAGAATGAGTAGAAGTGAAGTTGTCAAGTCACCAAGTGAGGTTAGTGCTAATTCCTTATATAAATTTTTTGTATATCATATGTGGAGTAGGAATTAAGTATGAAAATTAAGTGAAATTAAACAAAAGTTGCATGATGAATTTTTACCAATTTTGGCAGCCATGGACTTATGAGAGTTTTGATGATTTCTTTAGATTAAATGAGTATATAAGCTGTCCTTTGATATGAAATTAACACTTAGCACCTTAAATTGTAAGTTAATGGAAGAATAGAGAAATTGAGAATTTAGGGTTTTGATCAAATTGAGGTTTTGCTCCTATAATGGTGTAGGAACATTTTAATGGTCAATTAGTGACCATTTGGTAAGTTTTAAACTTACTATGAAGTGAATTAAGTCACTAGATGTTGGAAAGGGTAGGCTGCCTTGTGTGCTGCAGTCTGGACTCTTGGAGTCCAGTGTGTTTGGAGAGCCTTAACTGAACTTGTGTAGTTCCAATTAGTGCAAGGCCAATTAGAGGTGAAACTAGATACATAATACCACAATTTTGGTGAAGGAACCCTGCCCAAAAAACTAACCTAAGTTGCCCTAAAAATTGACCTAATCCGGGTGACTAATATGCAGTCCCTGGAAAATAACCAAACAAACAGTGTTCATTCATTTGGTCATAACTCAGTGTAGAAAGGTCCAATTGACCTGAATTTTTACCAGTAGAAAGCTAAGACATAGACCTATAACTTTCATGAAGAACATAAACCCAAATTTTGACCATAACATGCTGCAGTCAGTGTACAAAAACTGACCTGCAGTCAGTGTATAAAAACTGCAGAATTGATTCTGCCCAGAATTTTTGGAAAAATTACAATCCGGCCAGTTATGGTGTTTAGGCCATAACTTGAGGTACAAAATTTCAAATGGAGTGATTGAAAAAAAGAAATATAACTAGACATAATAAGGAACAACTTTGATGAAGAACATTTGGCCAAATTCTCACTGTACAAATGACCAATGGAATAGTAAACTTAGTGCTTGAAATCTGAAAATTGTAAATAATCAATACTAAGCTTTGCAATGGTATTGGCAACCAATGCCAACAATTTTAGAATATAAAATGTGGTATGTTGGTGTTATTAGAACCAATATACTTATTGTCTATGAAAAAGTCAACATTTTAGTTGACTAATGAAATGAATAGTAACACTTGAACTTCAATTGCAAAGAACTGCATAATTAAAAATGTAATATGTCCTAGTAGACCTAGTGTGATTGGTTTGGATAGGTTGGCATACCAATAGGGTTCTGATAGCAGTACTGCATATGATGTATGGCTCCATGCCATTCTGTGATATGATAGCCTATGGCCATACTGATTATACTGTTATACTTGGCTTTATATCTTATTGCTTTTATGGCTTATTAACCATTCTGTCTGCACATCGGGAGACACATTGTGACTGATGGTGTGACGGCCCGAGGTACTTGGTACCCAGTGCTAGTTTACACGTTTATTCAATCCGGTCAATTTGTATAGGTTACTTGGGCATAGAAAAGTATAAATGTAATTGAATTGATTATTAAAGGAAGTAAGGAAATTAAATATCAAGATAAAGAATAAGTATGATTACAATAAAAAAAGGGGCTCAAAATCATCAAGAAAACAATTAATAAAATGCTAGAAAGAGTTAATATCATACGATGTAATTAGCCTTCGACTAAACAATAAGTTAAAAATATTAGCAGCTAAAAATATTAGCAATTAAATAAATGAATAAGAATATTTAAAATAAATTATATTAGTTATTTAGCAGAAAGAATTGAAATGAATTTGAAAGATATTAAAATTTAATTATTATAAAATAATCTGCGATAACCTAGAAAGTATTGAAAGAAATGATAAAAAAATTTGCAATAGAGATACAACTTAATTTCTTTGAATTTTTTGGGATGGTACAGTGAATTTAAGAATTAAAAGCTTCTAAAGAGGAATAAATTAGAACAAAGGATAGTTGACTAAATTATGATCCATTTCTTTCTTTATTTGTATATATTATTTTCTTGTTATATTATTGCACCACTAAGCAGAAATGCTTAGCGCGATGGATTTGTTTTCTTCGCGCAAGTACTGAAGGCAAAATCCAGTGGATATTAGAATGAGATTTTGAAGTCCAGATTTGTAGAAGTTTCAGAAGAGTTCAAGGTTGTCACCTCCTCAGCAATGCATGTAAATATGGCCCATATAAGTTATTTTATATATTTTGTATATTATGTAAATTATGAACTTGTGTAATTAGTTTATAAATCATGTAAATTTATGTAATTTGAAAATTTTTACATATGAGTTGAGTTTGAATGGAAATGTATGGAAATGATTATAAAATTGAAATATATGGATGAGATTTAAAATATGAGAAAATTATGAGAATGATTGATGAGATAATTATGATTAGCATGGATAAGATTTTATTGTGAAAATATTATTGAATTTCAAGCAGGTGAATAGTGAATCATGTCAAATGATAATAGAAACAGGGGAAACTCCGCTGGTTTCTCCCGTCGAAAAATAATTGATATTAAAATATAACGAGAAAAAAATTATGTTAAGAATAAAGTAAGATAAAATACGGTGTTCCGGCATCGAGTGTGACATGTCTTGCTCGACTACACTGTAGTCGGGTGAGAGGTGTCATATTTATTGGTATCAGAGCATGGTTTAGGCGTTCCTAGGCATTGACAGATGGAAAGGGATAGTGTGCATAACATGCATTGCATTCATATGAGTTGAGGTGACACTAATACAGATTTGTTTTCTCTGGTAAGGTGAAGAAATAAGAAAGTAGTAGCTCATCGACTATTTATACCGAGTAAATTTCGAGGACAAAATTTTTGTTAGAGGGGAAGAGTTATAACACCCTCACTGTAGCCATTCCGTACATTCTATTGTTTCGATGACCGATGTCGGTCTGGACAGTTAGAACGTCTGGAAAAATATTTTGTCACACCTTACCCCTCCGTAAGGCATAACATGATCTCGTAGAGTACTTAATGAACTACCGAACTTCACCTACCGATAACTCATTAAGTACTCTACAAGGGATTTTAAAACAATTTTCTTACATTTTGGAAGTGGTGAGCATTTTAGTGAGAATTAAAAACCATTTATTCAAAGCTTAAGGACTAGTAAAAATTTTTGTCCATTTAAATTTTGCCGCAAATTTTATAAAAATTTTGACAGAGTTCCCTCTGTATTTTGAGAAACCAGTTCTTTAAAAACCTGTAAAAAGCACTTCCAAAATATTTCACAACTCCCAATCTCCAATAAAACTCAAATCAACCCAATTCAAATCACTTCAAGGCAATTTCCACAATTTAATCAAATTTGGTCATCATAAAATTTTTAATACTTCATTAACAAGGCATAAAGCAGAAAATTCATATTTACAAATATTAAATTTACAGAAGCAAACCCAAAATAATATGATTACAATTTATTTACAACTGCTCAATTTACGTTGATACTTATGACATTACAGTATTTACATCAAAATAACCATAAGGGTATAAAACAATACCCGTACAAAAGAGATCAAGAAGTTCTTATCAATCCCGCAGCTCACTCTGCTGCTTTCTCCTTGCTCTTATCTGCGACAGTAAATTAAACTATCACTGAGTATAAACATGCTCAGTGGTGCACAATAAAAATTTAAAATGCGATACATAAATCATTTATTGATGAAACATAATTTGAATACTTCATAATCACATTTCACAAATATCAAAGCTCATAACAACTCATTTTGTCAAATAATATATTAAACACAGTTTAGTTAAACAATTTCATAACCACAGTGCTGCCAAAATCATACACAGCTTAAGTCATGACACAAAATTTCCGATCAATGCCGTGTTGTACACTACGACAAAGCAATCTACAACCCCATTAATCGAAATCAATGAGGGAGGTGGCTAGCTAGCTAATGAGTACTCATCTGATCTACAACCTCAACTGGCAAACCAGAGAGGGAGGAAAATAAACGATCTCAACCCCATAAATGAAGGAGGAAATGTGATACTATCATGCTAAGTGTGAATCCAAAATCAATTTAAAACAATTATTTTCAATAATTTATGAGAGATCCCAAACAAATTTTTAAAGTCATTTTTGTATTCACAAAGTGGCAACACAATTCATAAATAACACAGCGATTTCATAAAGTATAGCAACTCAAATTTTCAATTGGAAAACAATTACATAAATTTATTGTGCACAAACCTGACTAGAGTCGCCTCTAGGCCTTGACTCAGTCTCTCTGAGCTTCCAAGTCTTTTTCAGCTGAAACACACAATTTCATAGTGTTTCAGTACCATAACCTAACATAAGTCCAAAAATAAATTCAACTTCACTTTAACTAGCTCTATTGCGTTAAATTCGCCGTTCTCAAAGTTTTTGTGTTTCGGGTTACTATTCACTACACTATTCAAGTCAAATTGTTGACTTTTTAAGAATTAATAGGTATGGGAACTCCAACTTCACCCACATACCACATTTTGGTCACCAAACTTGTTGGTTTTGGCCATTTTTTCAAAGCGTAGGTCATTTTGGCAAAATTGCCAATTTTCAGTTTTGGTGCTCCAAAGTTGCACTGTTCCATTGGTCGATCTACTGTTGGAATTTGACAAAACTTCCTTCATAGAAAATGTTCCTTATTATCTTAAGTGTATTCTCATTTTTGGATCACCTCAATCGGAGTTTTGTAGCTCCAGTTATGGCCAAAATAAATTTACTGTTCACGTGCACTGTTCATACTGGTATCTTTGGTTCTGGCAGATTTTGATCCAATTTTGGTCAGTAATTTGATCAAGTTAAGTTCATAATTTGGTCTAACTTTCTTCATATGAAATGTTCTACTATGTCTTAGGTTTCCATCGGTTCAAGAATCGCCTAAATCCGAATTTTCTAGAAAGAGTTATAGCCATCCAAACATTACTGCTCACATGAAAATCTGTAGAGTTGCAGGTTTGGTAACTCAACTTTGCTCAATAATTTGAATGGGTTAATGGCATAATTTGGGGTGATGTTCTCCATGAAAGTTTTAGATCTATATCTCCTCTAACCCCTGGCCAAATTTCAGGTCAATTTGACCTGTTTAACTCGAGTTATGACCAAATGAACAGTTACTGTTCATTTGGTCAGTTTGGTGCAGTGGCAGCCTGCTCTCATTTCACTTTGGTCAATTGTTTCACCAAGTTTTAGTCATTTTTTGGCCATGGTTCCTTAATGAAAATTGTGCTATTTTATGTCTATTTTTATTCCCAATTGGTGGCATATCAATTGGACTTGTAAAATTTGAGTTTTGGTCCTTCAAAGTGGGTTTGGTCATGCTGCCAGTAGCATGACCATTTACCTCCGAATTTAATTTAATTTCCTATCATTCCCACACAACTTATTTGGTCATAATTGACCATTATTTCACTTCACAATAGGTCAAAGATATCAATTATGCATTTCTCCAAAATTTGGTTCACAAACCCTAACATTCAACCCTAATTTACTAAATTATTGTATTTAACTACATTTATGCATCCCTATCCTACTACCATACTCCTACAAACTTACTAACACCTTTAATTTATTCAAAATACATCAAACTTCCCTACATCCATGGCTGGCCGAAATTTTAGTATAGGTTCTTCCCCCATATTTTCATTTCATTTAATGGATTCTAAGCTCGTTTAAGTCACAAGCATGCACTTAAAATAGAATTTGAAGGTTAGAATACCAACCTTAGGTGAAACCTTTGATTTTCACTTTTTGTTCTTCTTCTTTCTTCTTCTTCTTGCTTTCTTATGCTTCCTCTATACTCTTCAAGATGCAATAATGAAGTTTATATGGAGAATTTTAGGGAAAGCATGTTTAATTTAGGGTTTTCAAAAGCTTGGTGAGACTTATCCATGGTGGAAGATGAAATAAGTGAGAGGAAAGAGAGAGGGGATTTCGGCCAAGTAAGGAAGACAACCTTACAATTCCTTTTTTATTTGTTTTTAACTCTAATTATCTTAAATTTTGACTTAGTCAACTTTAATAAAGTAAATTATATTTTTGACATCATGTATGATGTCATTTGGATGATGTTATAAGTCATGTTTGATTTCTTTTTCTTTTTCTTTTATTTTTCTATTAGTTCTTTAGTTCAATTCTCGATTCCGAAACTTTCTTTTCTCAAATTTTATTTGACAGTTAGGTCAGGAGTCAGCTCTCGAGGTCAATTGACCAAATCGCCCCTCGCCGGTTCATCTCGGTTTGCAAATAATCCAATATTTCTTCCGGCTCCCTGACCTAATTATTTGATTGGCTTAACAGTTCTTTTTCGTGATTTTCCCTTTTCCACTGTGTTTATAAGGGCCCTAAGGACCGCAGCATCACTTTTTACGGTTTGAAATTTGAGTTTAAAATGACTTCGCAGTCGTTCCCGAGGAGGTCACTCATCGCTGTGACTCTCGGCTCGTTTAACTTCTTATGTTATGTTTTTCTTATTTATAGTTAACTAATTAAACATTACTAATTATTTGTGTTTATGGCTTCTCAAATTGTCTTAAGTATGGCCCTAGTCCCATTAATTATCCGGACCGACACCGGTCACCGGAACAGTGAAATATACCAGGCTATGCAACGGGGGTGTTACATATTTAGACTAAAGTAAGGATCCATAATTAACTTAAATATTAACAAGAAAAATGTAAGAAAAATTTTAGAAATAAAATACAACTAAGTTAAATGAGCCGGTGCCCTAGCGATGGGTAACCGAGTGGGAAGTTACGATTTTCGCAGCTAGAAGCCCTAAACTCGGGAGAAAATTTATTAAATAATTTTTGGGACTCTAGAGAAGAGTCATTGACGTTTCTATAACATTAGAATGCCAAGAAAAGGCTTAGAAAAAATTTTCAATCGATACAGACGATTTTGGCTCAATAAGCCAAACTGATGGCATTTTGGTCATTTTGTCTTCAAAGATGATTTTTGACTGACTTGTCCAGTTAAGTAAATAATTATTATGACATAAAATGTGAATAAATATTGCTAAAAATTAAATTGAAAATGAGTAAAAAAGAAAAGAAAAGAAAATGAACTTTAATTTGATTTATGACACAAGCATGATGTCATAAATGAATAAAATTAAATTTGTAGCCAATGGAAATTCAACAAACAAACAAGAGGAGATAATTATGTATTTAAAAAGACTTAAAATGAAATAAAAATAACATTTCTTCCTCTCCTACACTCCATGGCCGTAGCTCCCTTAACCAAATCCACCATTTTTCTTTTCTTTTAAGCTTATTTTCTTAAGCTTTTCTCACCTTAAAACCCTAATTGGCCTTCACTAAAATTTCTCCCCACCTCATAAGAAAGCCATTGATAGTAAAAAGAAGGAGTAGAAGTGAAGTTGTCAAGTCACCAAGTAAGGTTAGTGCCAATTCCTTATAGAAATTTTATGTATATCATATGTAGAGTAGGAATTAAGTGTGAAAATTAAGTGAAATTAAATAAAAGTTGCATGATGAATTTTTACCATTTTTGGCACCCATGGACTTATGAGAGTTTTGATGATTTCTTTAGATTAAATGAGTATATAAGCTGTCCTTTGATATGAAATTAACACTTAGCACCTTAAATTATAAGTTAATGAAAGAATAGAGAAATTGAGAATTTATGGTTTTGACCAAATTGGGGTTTTGCTCCTATAATGGTGTAGGAACATTTTAATGGTCAATTAGTGACCATTTGATAAGTTTTAAACTTATTATGAAGTAAATTGAGTCATTGGATATTGGAAAGGGTAAGCTGCCTTGTGTGCTGCAGTTTGGACTCTTGGAGTCTAGTGTGTTTGGAGAGCCTTAACTGAACTTATGTACCTCCAATTAGTGCAAGGACAATTAGAGGTGAAACTAGATACATAATGTCACAATTTTGGTAGAGGAACCTTGCCCAGAAAACCAACCTAAGTTGCCCTAAAAATTGACCTAATCCGGGTGACCAATATGCAGTCGCTGGAAAATGACTAAATGAACAGTGTTTATTCATTTGGTCATAACTCAGTGTAGAAAGTTCCAATTGACCTGAATTTTTACCAGTAGAAAGCTGAGACATAGACCTACAATTTTCATGAAGAAAATAAACCCAAATTTTGACCATAACATGCTGCAGTCAGTGTACAAAAATTGACCTGTAGTCAGTGTATAAAAACTACAGAATTGATTCTGCCCAAAATTTCTGAAAAATTGCAATCCAGCCAGTTATGGTATTTAGGCCATAACTTGAGGTACAAAACTCCAAATGGAGTGATTCAAAAAAGAAATGTAACTAGACATAATAAGGAATAACTTTGATAAAGAATATTTGGCCAAATTCTCACTCCACAAATGACCAATGAAACAGTAAACTTAGTGCTTGAAATCTGAATATTGTAAATAACCAATACGAGGCTTTGCAATGGTATTGGCAACCAATGCCAATAATTTTAGAATGTAAAATGTGGTATGTTTATGATATTAGAACCAATATACTTATTGTCTATGAAAAAGTCAACATTTTAGTTGACTAATGAAATGAATAGTAACACTTGAACTTCAATTGCAAAGAACTGCATAATTAAAAGTGTAATATGTCCTAGTAGACCTAGTGTGATTGGTTTGGATGGGTTGGCATACCAATAGGGTTCTGATAGCAGTACTGCGTATGATGTATGACTCCATGCCATTCTGTGATATGATAGCCTATGGCTATATTGATTATAATGTTATACTTGGCTTTATGTCTTATTGCTTTTATGGCTTATTAGCCATTCTGTCTGCACACTGGGAGACACACTGTGACCGATGGTGTGATGGCCCGAGGTACCTAGTACCCAGTGCTAGTTTACCCATTTATTCAGTCCGGTCAATTTGTATAGGTTACTTGGGCATGGAAAAGTATAAATGTAATTGAATTGATTATTAAAGGAAGTAAGGAAATTAAATATCAAGATAAAGAACAAGTATGATTACAATAAAAAAAAAGGGGGCTCAAAATCATCAAGAAAATGATTAATAAAATGCTAGAAAGAGTTAATATCATACGATGTAATTATCCTTCGACTAAACAATAAGTTAAGAATATTAGCAACTGAAAATATTAGCAATTAAATAAATGAGTAAGAATATTTGAAATAAATTAGATTAGTTATTTAGCAGAAAGAATTGAAATGAATTGGAAAGATATTAAAATTTAATTTTTATGAAATAATCTGCGATAACCTAGAAAGTATTGAAAGAAATGATAAAAAGATTTGCAATAGAGATACAACTTAATTTCTTGGAATTTTTGGGGATGGTACAGTGAATTTAAGACTTAAAAGCTTTTGAAGAGGAATAAATTAGAACAAAGGATAGTTGACCAAATTATGATCCATTTTTTTCTTTATTTGTATATATTATTTTCTTGTTATATTATTATACCACTAAGCAGAAATGTTTAGCGCGATGGATTTGTTTCCTTCACGCAGGTACTGAAGGCAAAACCCAGTGGATATTAGACTGAGATTTTGAAGTCCAGATTTGCAGAAGTGTCAAAAGAGTTCAAGGTTGTCACATACTCAGCAATGCATGTAGATAGAGCCCATATAAGTTATTTTATGTATTTTGTATATTATGTAAATTATGAACTTGTGTAATTAGTTTATAAATCATGTAAATTTATGTAATTTGAAAATTTTTACATATGAATTGAATATAAATGGAAATGTATGAAAATGATTATGAAATTGAAATATATGGATGAGATTTGAAATATGAGAAAATTATGAGAATGATCGACGAAATAATTATGATTAGCATGGATAAGATTTTATTGTCAAAATATTATTGAATTTCAAGCAGGTGAATAGTGAATCACGTCAAACGATAATAGAAACAGGGGAAACTCCGCTGATTTCTTCCGTCGAAAAATAATTGATATTAAAATATAACGAGAAAAAAAATTATGTTAAGAATAAAGTAAGATAAAATACGGTGCTCTAGTACCGAGTGTGACATGTCTTACTCGACTATACTGTAGTCGTGTGAGAGGTGTCACAGACAGAGTTAGTGGGTTAGTATGTTAATGGTTTAGTCAATGAATCATTAAAATTAATTAAATATCTATAAATTAAATAAAAATTAATAATTATATAACACATATAAATATAAATAAATAAAGTTAATTAAATTTTAATATTTAAAATTAAAATTTTAATATTTATAAAGTTATATTTAAGTAAATTTAATTAGTGCATTAAATTTTATATAAAAGTATTTGAATAATATAATATATAAAATAATTTATATAAAAGAAAAATGGGTAAGAAATCTCAAACTTTCACAATTTTTATAATTGTATCCCATTTTTTTTTAATAACTGCACATTATCTTTTGGGTACGAATTAATTGCACCCTATCATTATTAGGGCAGTTAACAGCAGTGTGCAGTTAACTTAATTCCATTTTTTTTTATTTTTTCTTTAAATTAGATAAAAAATAGCAAGAGAAAATAATATTTATTTTTCTTTATTTTTTTTTATTTTCTCTTCTTTTCTAAATAAGAAAAAATTATATCCATATTTATTTTTCTCAAAGTATTTTTCCTTCTCTTATTTTCCATGTACAGGGTTAATGAAATTTACATTATGCAAAAAATATATACTTAGCCTTGCATCGAATAGGCCATGGCCTAAAATAATTAAAACTTTTTTATTTTAATTTTAATGTAAATTTTTTACTTATGAAATATAAGTTTTTATATTATTAACATTTTTAAAATATTTATTATCTGTGAAATATAATAATTTTTATCTATTTTAATTTAATTATTTTATAAATTTTATTTTATAATTTTTTATTAAAATAAATTATTTTCATACTATTTAATTACTCTTAATAAATGTCACATTCATCATTAGAATAAGATATCAATTTTTATTATTTACATTATCTAGAAAGTGTCTCATTTAGATAGAGTATTTACACTATTTAATTGTCATTATATTTTATATTAAATAAAAATTTCAAAAAAAAATCTTTTAAATTTAATTAATTATGGTTTCAACCTGTGTGAAATTGTATAAGGAGAAATTTTTAAATAACTTTTTAAGTTTTAATTAACTTTTTTTACAATTGCATCCTTAACTTTTTTTGTTTTTATAATTATAGCCAATTCTTTTTCTAACAATTGCATCCTGACCTATTGAGATAGAATTGATTGTATTTTGCCTTTAATTTAGTCTGAATTTAACAATTATTGTTATAGCAATTAAATTTTAATATTTGAGTAAGAAAACAGAGAAAACAAACTTAGATGATTAATATTTTTTATTATTTGTTAATTATAAATTTAGTTGAAGAGACTATATAAAAGTGGATTAAGCCTTCTAGTTTAGCTTCGGCTCTTGATTAATTTGGATTTTTCTTTTTAAAAAATTATACATAAAAACACTTGTAGAAGGTTGCCGTTCTATATTGACTATGTCCTAAGGCAGGACCTACAATTATTTCTAATATCTAAGCTTCTAAAATTGCACAACTCTATTCCTCATGAGAACAATAATATTTGAAAAAGCAACCACTCATTTATGGGGGACAATGTCAATTCTAACTTCTTTTGGCTGAATTGATCTCATTTTCTATAAAGCAAAACCCTTCTCATGTGTGGACAAGCATATTGGAAATATGACTTTTTCTCCACTATCCTTGACAAAGCAACCAATATTAAAAAGAATAAAGAAAAAAAATATTATTAAGTTTTTATATTTTATTAAAATTAATTATTTTATTTTATATTTTTAAAAATTTAATTAAAACGTTTTTATATTTTATGAAATTAAATTTTTTTAATTTTTTATTAAATTTTTGTGTAAAAAAATAAAAATTAGCTTATTTTAATCTTATCAAAAAATCTAAATAATATAAACAATCGAAATTATAGCTATTAAATAACATGGATAATTAAAATTATAGCAATTAAATAATATAAATGTTTAAAGTTAAAATAAATTGATTAATATATTTTTTGACAAATGTAATAAAGAGTTTGATTTTATAAAATATAAGAACGTTTTAATTAAATTTTAAATTTTAAAATAAAAATGAAATAATTAATTTTAACAAATTACCCATTTTTTTTTTTTAAAAAGCAATTCCTATGAACCAAGACAATATAAATCATTCATAAAAATGGATTTTCGTGCATTCTCCACTCTCAAGAACATATGTCTAAAAGTGGATTGATGTGGCTCCCTTAAACATGCCTTTTGGATACTTCAGATGGTGTACAATTTTCAACCACATGATAAATTCATTAAAATAAATATTTCTAAAATAATACTAATTAATCTGTTTACTGATTGATTTAGATTGATTAATTTAATTCATTACAATAATAATAACTAAATCTTAATTTTAAATTAATTGAGAATTTTGATTATATTTTTTATATATATTTTTATTTAAAATTAACTATGCATTAATATTTAAGGATTATAAAGAATTTATTTTCTTTCACATTATTTTAGATTTCTCCTTTTTCTTAACTCATTTTATTATTAATTTGTCACATTTTTACACAGGAATATTTGATTTTTTATGATGAATATGACCAAACTATATTAAATGATGCTCTCATACTCTCTCTATTTTCTCCATTATATACTACATATACACTCTAATGGATGTAGTCATTATTAACAAAATGAAAACTAACTAATTTTTAAATAAAAAATAAGTGAATCAAAAAATAAATCCAATGGAACTAACCTAATCATTTTGAAAATTTAAATGGTTTAGTCAATCAATCTAATTTTAAAACATTAATACAAACGTTTGTCCTCTTCTAGTAGGCTTTATCTAATCTTTTATTATATATGATAATATATTATTTGAGATTAGTTTGAGTTTTTTAAAGTACATAGCACTCACATGAAAATTTGTTTATGATAGTCAATGCTCTCAACATGGGGAAGTTGTAACACCCCTATTTATATAGCCTGGTATATTTTACTGTTCCGGTGATCAGTGTCGGTTTGGACAATTAAGGGGATTAGAAACATACTTAAGATAACTAGAAAAGCCATAAACACAAATAATTAGTAATGTCTAATTAGTTAAATATAAACAAGAAAAACAGAACATAAGAAGTTAAACGAGCTGAGAGTCACAGCGATGGGTGACCTTCTCGGGAAGGACTGCGAAGTCATTTTAAACTCAAATTTCGAACCGTAAAATGTGACGCTGCGGTCCTTAGGACTATTATAAACACAGTGTAAAAGAGAAAATCACGAAAAAGAACTGTTAAGTCAGTCAAATAATTAGGTCAGGGAGTCGGAAGAAATATTGAATTATTTGCAAACCGGGAAAAACCGGCGAGGGGCAATTTGGTCAATTGATTTCGAGAACTGACTTCTGACCTAACTGTCAAATAAAATCGGAGAAAAGAAAATTTCAGAATCGAGAATTAAATTAAAGAACTAATAGAAAAATAAATAGAAAAAAAAAGAAAATGAAAAAGTTAAAAAGGTGATGACATCATGCATGACATCATGCATGATGCCATAAAAATAATAATTAATATATTTAAGTAATTAGATTTTTGGTCTTCCTAAAGACATAAAAACAAAAAGAAAAGAAAGAAAAAAAAAAAAGATCAAAAGTCTTCTTCCTTATAAAGTTGCCGTCCACTCACCCTCACTCCTCCATGAGTGGTCCTCCATTAAAGCTTGCTCTCAAGCTTACAATCCTTCATTAAACCTCAATAGCTCCCATAGAAACCTCATTAGAACTGTTTTAGCCACTTGAGAAGATGATTGGTCATCAAAGAAAGAAGAAAAGAAGAGGGAAATTAGAAAATTCAAATTCAAGTGAGATAAGGACATCAATTTAAAAGTTTGAGATTTAGTAGTTATGTTTATAGTTTGATTAACTTGTAAATAAACATAAAATGAAAAGAAAAATTTGTAGAGGGACTAAGCTGAAATTCAGCCAGCATGAAGGGGAGGGTGATTTGCATGATTTGAATGGTTTGAATGGGTATATGAACTTTAATTAGTTGTATGGTTATGATTAAAGGCTTTGAAAGTAGCTAAATGTAACAATTTAGTGTGGTTAGGATTTGGACTTAGGGTTTAGAGACAAAAAAATGTAAAGAAGTGGAAATGGTCAATGGTGACCAAATGAAGTGTGTTGGAATGGTTGGAGTTAAGGCCAAATTCGGATTGAGTATAGTCATGCTGCTTGCAGCATGACCAAGCTAACTTTGAAGGACCAAAAATGAAATTTTACAAGTCCAATTGGTATGAGACCAATTGGGAATGAAAATAGACACTAAATGACACAATTTTCATTTAGGAAGCATGCCCAAAAAGTGACCAAGACCTAGTGAACAAATTGACCAAACTTGAAAAATCACAGTATGCCTCTGTACAAATTGACCAAATGAACAGTGTTTGTTCATTTGGCCATAACTTGAGCTAGGCAGGTCAAAATGACCTGAAATTTTACCAGTAGTTAGATGAGATATTGACCTAAAACTTTCATGAAGAACATTAACCCAAATTATGCCTTTAACAGAGTCATTTGGCCACCCAAATTTGGTGACCTAAAACTGCCAGCACAAAAAAATTGCCTAGAATTCTGGGTTGTGTCTAATCCGGCAACCATGGTTTAAATGGCTATAACTTAAGCTAAAAAACTCCAATTGGAGTGATTCAAAAAGGAGAATAAACTTAAGACAAAAGGAAACATTTTCTATGAAGGAAGTTTTACCAAATTCTAACAGAAAAGTGACCAATGGAACAGTGCAACCTTAGACTCCAAAACTGAAAATTTTCAAATTTACCTAAAAAACTTAGAATTTGAATAAACAACCAAAACCAACAAATTTAGTGACCAAAATGTGGTATGTGGGTGAAGTTGGAATTCCCATACCTATTAAGCCTTAGCAAGTGAACAATTTGACTTGAATAGTGTAGTGAATAGTAACCCAAAACACAAAAATTTAAGGAACGTCTAGTTTAGCACATTAGAGCTAAGTAAAAGTGAAGTTAAATTTATTTTTGGATTTATGCTAAGTTATGGTGCTGAAATATTGTAAAATTATGTGTTTCAGTTGAAAAGAATATCGGGAAAGAACTTGAGGAACCGAGTCAAGGCCAAGAGGCGACTCACTTGAGGTTTGTGCACAATATCACTATGCTTTAAAATTCATTGATAAAGTGAATGAAATATGCATTTTACTTTTGCTTTGAATTGTTGAAAGTTTATTGTGACCTTATTTATGATGTTTTGATTTAAATTGTGAAAGTTATTGTGTATATTTGAAATAACAATGTTTAGCAAATTGTTAAGATAAGTTTTGAAACCACAGTGTCATGACTATATATTTGAACACCTCATTAGCACGACTAGTGGGGGTAATTAGTTTTGAATTTTGATTCCTTCTCTGGAGAAGTGTTAAGGTGTGCTAGTAGAAGAGGTTGTGAATGGATATCCATATATTTGAGCTAGCTAGCCTTATGATGTGATTTCTCTTTAGCCTCTGGCTATTGAGATTCTATTTGTTTCAAATGGCATGATCTAACTGTGGGTTTTATGAAATGTGATTTGATACTTCAAAATGAAATTGTTTGGGATTAAAATCTCATAATGCATGATTTGTATTTAATTCTCATGTTTAGTCAAATTTTTGAATAAATATGATTTAAGTTCTGCATAAAGATTATTTTAGTATGTTGTGCACCAATGAGTCCTAGTACTCAGCGATAGCTTTTATTCTTTGTCATGATTTAGAGACTAGAGGAGCGATGATCGAGTTCTTTGAGGTGTGAGGATCTATCAGCTTGAAGTTATTGGGTATAATTTATACCTGACTGTAAATATTTCTTTTGATATATGTATTGCACATAAATATATGGACATGTAAATTCGGTATTGAGCAGCTTGTACAAAGTTTGTATAAAAGTTGTAATAAATTTTAGTTTGGAATTTCTGAATGTAAATTTTAGTATGATGTATATATAAATTGTTTGTCTTTAATGAAATATGAATGAATGATATTGATTGACAGTATCTTGAGAATTGTTGAATTTTGAAATTTGAGAAAATGCTTGAGATTGATTGTGAATTCGAAGAAGTAGCTGAAAAATTATTGGAAGTCCTTTTTTTTTTCAGGTATTTGAAGAACTGTTTTCTCAAAATACAAACGGAACTCTGCTAAAATTTTTATAAAATTTGCGAAAAAATAAAATGGACCAAAAATATTAACTAGTTTTAAATTTAATTAAAATTTTTAAATACCTATTAGAAAATGCTCACCACTTATCAAAAATAAGAAAATTGTTTTAAAATCCCTTGTAGGGTACTTAATTAGTTATTGGTAGGTGAAGTTCGGTAGTTCATTAGGTATTCTATGGGATCATGTTATGCCTTACAGAGGGGTAAGTTGTTACATGTTTTAGTGGTATCAGAGCAAAATTTTTGAAGTATGTTTTAACTTGAGAATTTGTGTCTTTCTTGTTAAGTACAACTGCTCAATGTCCATAATTGTTACACACAGTGCATTACATCATGAATATGAACTAACGGAGGGAAATCTCCTTGTGTGACTTGTTCAGGAGATACCCTAACTTCAGACTGAGATGGAAGAAGGGGATCGCTCAGTCGAGCACTCTGTTGAAGTTGAGGCACAAGGGGAAGCCCCAGCTTTTCAGAATGTTAGTGGATCTGTAGCACCAGCCCCGCAAATGCCGCAGTTTCCTGCACAGTTCGCACAGCAGATGGCTGCGATGTTTCAACAAATGGCTGAGGGTATGCCTGCTCAAGCTCCACCTCAGACACCTGTGGCACAACTATTACCTCCAGCTAGATAGTATGATAAATTATTGAAGTATGGGGCTGCAGAATTTAAGGGTACAGTGGACCCTTTAGAGGCAGACCAATGGCTTAAAAGAATGGAGAGAGTATTTAAGAAGCTGCACTGTCAAGATGAACTGAAGTTTGAGTATTCTGTGTCGCTACTGCAAGGGGATGCATATGATTGGTGGAAGACCATCCCCCACAGCTTGGCTGAACCACGATCTTGACACAGGATGACTTCATCGGAGAATTGCATGTAAATACATCCCAGATGCATATGTTGATCAGAAACTGCAAGAATTTTTGAGCTTGAAACAAGGGAACCGATCAGTGGCAGAGCATGAGAGGGAGTTCTCCCGCTTAAGTCATTATGCTGGGAGTCTCCTTTCCACCAGCAAGGCAAGGTGCAAGAGATTTGAGACGAGTTTGAAGCCCAGCATAAGGATGCAAGTTATGGGATTTCGACACAACAACTTCTCAGAGCTCATGTTTTAAGCACTTGAGTTGGAGAGAATTGAATCAGAAGCAACCCCAGTGAAAGAAAAATCAGAGAAAGCTGAGAAATCAGAGAAAGACAAGGGGGAAAAGTCAGTAGAGCCGAGTTCTGGTGGTACTTCTGGCAAGAAGAAGAAATTTAGTGGACCCAGCAGGGGT
This sequence comes from Hevea brasiliensis, assembly GCF_030052815.1. Taxonomy (NCBI): domain Eukaryota; kingdom Viridiplantae; phylum Streptophyta; class Magnoliopsida; order Malpighiales; family Euphorbiaceae; genus Hevea; species Hevea brasiliensis. The sequence continues at coordinate 79,633,830 of NC_079496.1, forward strand.
CAAGGTGGAATATTTGGTAGGGGCAGATTTTCTGGATAGAGACCCCCTAGGTCTGGTCAGCAGTCGAGCAGGGGTTCACATTCTGCCCGCCCCTGTGAGACTTGTGGCAAGATTCATGGGGGGGAATGCTATTGGGACACTGGAGCCTGTTTTAACTGTGGAGGCAAGGGCCATATAGCTAAAGACTGCACTAGTGCTCCGTCTCCGAGATATGGTCCAGCTCCAACTACTGCCGAGGGATCTATTCAGAGTCCTGTTCCCAGAGGTTCACAGTCAGTTGGCAGAGGAAGAGGAAGAGGTAGAGGCATTGCTTCAGGCAGTCAGGTCACAGTTGGTCAATCAGCACAAGGAAGTGCTTCTGCTAGAGTCTACATGATGAGACAGCGAGAAGAGGCTGAGACTTCCGATGTGGTAGCTGGTACATTCTCTATCTCTGATCAAGAAGTATTTGTGTTGTTTGATCTGGGTTCAACCCATTCATATGTTAGTGCATAGTCAGTTCACTTGCTGTTCCATGTGTCCAAATGGGTTTTGAAGTGCTAGTAACTAGTCCGTTAGGACAAGAGGTCCGGGTCAACAGAATCTATAGAGACTGTCCTTTGGTGATCCAAGGACATGTTTTCTTATCAGACTTGATTGAAATGCCCTTCAGAGAGTATGATATCATCTTGGGCATGGATTGGTTAGCTAGGCATCATGCCATGATTGACTGTAGACTGAAGACAGTCACTTTTGGTCTCCCTTTGTACGGTGATGTGGTAATACATGGGGAGAGGCATTTACTGCCATCAAACATCATTTCGGCTGCACTAGCCAGAAAAATGATCAGAAAGGGGTGTAAAGCATACTTGGCACATGTGATAGACACCCAAGTGGGGAGTCCAGCACTAAGGGACATCCCTACTGTATGTGACTTTCAGGATGTGTTTCCTGATAAATTGCTAGGATTACCTCCAGAAAGAGAGGTGCAGTTTGAGATTGATGTTATTCCTGGTGTGGAGCTAATCTCCATAATGCCATATAGAATGGCACCTGCAGAATTGAAAGAGTTGAAAGTGCAATTGCAAGAATTGCTTGACAAGGGCTTTATCCGCCCTAGTGTATCACCTTGGGGAGTGCCAGTGTTGTTTGTTAAGAAGAATGATGGAACTCTCCATTTGTGTATTGATTATCGACAGTTGAATAAGGTGACAATAAAGAATAGATATCCATTGCCCCGCATTGATGACTTGTTTGATCAGTTGAGGGCTGCAGCTGTGTTCTCCAAAATTGACCTGAGATCAGGTTATTATCAGCTGAAAGTACAAGAGCAGAGTATTCCTAAAGCGCCTTGTAACCCGTTATGGCCATTATGAGTTTTTGGTTATGCCATTCGGGTTAACTAATGCTCTGGCTGCTTTTATGGATCTGATGAACACTATCTTCAGACCATACCTCGGCCAGTTTGTTGTGGTATTCATAGATGATATATTGGTCTATTCGAGGAATGCAGAAGAGCATGATAGACATCTGTGGATTGTACTGCAGACTTTGAGGGAGAAATAGCTATATGCCAAATTATCGAAGTGTGAATTTTGGCTGAAGGAAATATCTTTCTTGGGGCATATAGTATTAGAAGAGGGCATCAAGGTTGATCCAAGTAAGATTAAAGCTGTCTTTAATTGGAGGCCACCCAGAAATGTCACAGAGATTCGCAGTTTTCTGGGTTTAGCTGGATACTACCGTCAATTTGTGAAGGGATTCTCCATGTTGGCATCTCCATTGACCAAGCTGCTTAGAAAAGATGTGAAATTTCAGTGGACGGATAAATGCCAACAGAGTTTTGATGAATTGAAGAGATGTTTGACTGAAGCTCCAGTCCTAACTTTACCTACTCTGGGTAAAGAATACACAGTATATAGTGATGCTTCTCACAATGGGTTAGGCTATGTATTGATGCAAGATCGAAATGTCATTGCCTATGCATCATGCCAGCTGAAACCGCATGAGAGGAATTATCCAACACATGATTTGGAGCTTGTAGCTATAATGTTTGCTCTTAAGATCTGGAGGCACTATTTGTATGGGGAGAAGTGTTACATCTACACAGATCATAAGAGTTTAAAGTATTTGGGCACCCAAAAAGAGTTGAATTTGAGACAAAGGAGATGGTTAGAGTTGATAAAAGACTATGATTGTCTGATAGACTATCAGCCAGGGAAAGCTAATGTTGTAGCTGATGCCTTAAGTCGCAATACTATGGCAAGTCTACGGGTTACTCCTTTGTCTTTGGTACATGAGTTAAGATCATTGCATGCCAGCTTAGAGATTAATGATGATGGGCAGACAACAGTTGCATGGCATGTACAGCCAGTGTTGATTGATCAGATTAGAATGGCTGCTCAGAATGATCAGAAGTATTAGAAGCTGATGGAAGAAGTCCGACAGGGCAAGAAACTAGAATTCTCAATAAGAGATGATGGTCTACTGCTACACTAGGGTAGAATGTGCGTTCCTAATGATGTTGATTTGAGGTAGATCATTTTGAAGGAAGCACATGAGTCTCCTTTTGCCATGCACCCTGGTGGCACAAAAATGTATAGAGGGCTAAAGGAGCATTACTGGTGGATGGGTAGGAAAAGATATGTGGCAGAGTTTATTTCCAAATGCCTAACTTGTTAGCAAGTGAAGGCAGAGCATCAAGTACCCACTGGGTTGTTACATCCACTACCAGTACCGAAATGGAAATGGGAGAGAATAACAATGGATTTTGTGATGGGACTTCCGAGGACACAGAAGAGTCATGATGCAGTTTAGGTCATTGTTAACAAACTAACCAAGTCTGCTCATTTTTTGCCAGTCCGGATGGACTACAGTTTAGAAAGATTGGCCAAGTTGTACATTGATGAGATTGTGAGACTGCATGGAGTGCCAGTATCCATTGTATTAGACAGAGATCCTAGGTTCACTTCTAGATTCTGGGGTAGTCTTCAGAGAGCCCTAGGAACTAGACTGAACTTCAGTACTGCATTCCACCCACAGACAGATGGCCAGTCTGAGAGGGTAATTCAGATTTTGGAGGACATGCTACGGGCTTGTGTGATTGAGTTTGAGGGCAGTTGGGATACACGCTTGCCTTTGATTGAGTTTGCTTACAACAATAGCTACCAATCAAGCATTGGGATGCCTCCATATGAAGCTTTGTATGGCAGAAAATGTAGAACCCCATTGTGTTGGGATGACGTGGGTGAAAGAAAGATGATTGAACCCGAAATTGTTCAGCAAACTGAAGAGAAAATCAGGGTGATCCGAGATCGACTTAAGACTGCATTAGACCATCAGAAGTCCTACATTGATCTGAAGAGAAGGGATATTAAGTATGCAGTGGGTGAAAAAGTTTTCCTCAAGGTTTCTCCTTGGAAGAGAATTATGAGATTCGGCAGAAAGGGGAAACTGAGTCCTTGTTTCATTGGGCCATATGAGGTTCTGGAAAGAGTGGGTCCTTTGGCATATCGTTTGGCACTACATCCAGAGTTAGAGAAGATATATAATGTCTTCCATGTGTCTATGTTGAGGAGGTATCGATCAGACCCATCTCATGTACTACCAGTAGAGGAAATTGAAGTGAATCTAGACCTCACCTATGAAGAAGAACCCATAGAGATTCTGGCTTATGAGGTGAAGCAGTTACGGAACAAACAGATACCATTGGTAAAAGTGCTGTGGAACCATCATTCGGGCGAGGAGGCTACTTGGGAACAAGAGGAGGACATGAGGATACAGCACCCACAGCTGTTAAGAGATTAATACCAGGTAAAATTTCGAGACAAAATTTATTTTAAGGGGGAGAGAATTGCAACACCCCTATTTGTATAGCCTGGTATATTTTACTGTTCCGGTGATCGGTGTCGGTCTAGACAATTAAGGGGATTAGAACCATACTTAAGACAACTAGAGAAGCCATAAACACAAATAATTAGTAATGTCCAATTAGTTAAGTATAAACAAGAAAAACAGAACATAAGAAGTTAAACGAGGCGAGAGTCACAGCAATGGGTGACCTTGTCGGGAAGGACTGCGAAGTCATTTTAAACTCAAATTTCGAACCATAAAATGTGACGGTGCGGTCCTTAGGACTATTATAAACATAGTGGAAAAGAGAAAATCACGAAAAAGAACTGTTAAGTCAGTCAAATAATTAGGTCAGGGAGCCGGAAGAAATATTGAATTATTTGCAAACCGGGATGAACCGGCGAGGGGCAATTTGATCAATTGACCCCGAGAGCTGACTCCTAACCTAACTGTCAAATAAAATCGGAGAAAAGAAAATTTTAGAATCGAGAATTAAATTAAAGAACTAATAGAAAAATAAATAGAAAAAAAAAGAAAATGAAAAAGTTAAAAAGGTGATGACATCATGCATGATGCCATAAAAATAATAATTAATATATTTAATTAATTAGATTTTTGATCTTCCTAAAGACATAAAAACAAAAAGAAAAGAAAGAAAGAAAAAAAAAAGATCAAAAGTCTTCTTCCTTATCAAGTTGCCGTCCACTCACCCTCACTCCTCCATGAGTGGTCCTCCATTAAAGCTTGCTCTCAAGCTTACAATCCTTCATTAAACCTCAATAGCTCCCATAGAAACCTTATTAGAACTTGTTTTAGCCACTTGAGAAGAAGCTTGGTCATCAAAGAAAGAAGAAAAGAAGAGGGAAATTAGAGAATTCAAATTCAAATTCAAGTGAGGCAAGCACATCAATTTGAAAGTTTGAGATTTAGTAGTTGTGTTTATAGTTTGATTAACTTGTAAATAAACATAAAGTGAAAAAAAAAAAGTTATAGAGGGACTAAGCTGAAATTCGGCCAGCATGAAGGAGAGGGTGATTTGCATGATTTGAATGGTTTGAATGGGTATATGAACTTTAATTAGTTGTATGGTTATGATTAAAGGCTTTGAAAGTAGCTAAATGTAACAATTTAGTGTGGTTAGGGTTTGGACTTAGGGTTTAGACACAAAAAAATGTAAGGAAGTGGTAAATGATGTCTTTGACCTAATGTGAAGTGAGAAATGGTCAATAGTGACCAAATTAAGTGTGTTGGAATGGTTAGAGTTAAGGCGAAATTCGGATTGAGTATGGTCATACTGCTGGCAGCATGACCAAGCTACCTTTGAAGGACCAAAAATGAAATTTTACAAGTCCAATTGGTATGAGACCAATTAAGAATGAAAATAGACACTAAATGACACAATTTTCATTTAGGAAGCATGCCCAAAAAGTGACCAAAACCTAGTGAACAAATTGACCAAACTTGAAAAATCACAGTCTGCCTCTATACAAACTGACCAAATTCATTTGGCCATAACTTGAGCTAGGCAGGTCAAAATGACCTGAAATTTTACCAGTGGTTAGATGAGATATTGACCTAAAACTTTCATGAAGAACACCAACCCAAATTATGCCTTTAACTGAGTCATTTGGCCACCCAAATTTGTTGACCTAAAACTGCCAGCACAAAAAAATTGCCCAGAATTCTTGGTTGTGTCCAATCCGGCAGCCATGGTTCAAATGGCTATAACTTGAGATACAAAACTCCAATTGGAGTGATTCAAAAAGGAGAATAAACTCAAGACAATAGGGAACATTTTCTATGAAGTAAGTTTTGCCAAATTCTAACAGAAAAGTGACCAATGGAATAGTGCAACCTTAGACTCCAAAACTGAAAATTTTCAAATTTACCTAAAAGACTTAGAATTTGAATAAACAACCAAAACCAACAAATTTAGTGACCAAAATGTGGTATGTGGGTGAAGTTGGAATTCCATACCTATTAAGCCTTAGAAAGTGAACAATTTGTCTTGAATAGTGTAGTGAATAGTAACCCGAAACACAAAAATTTAAGGAACGTCGAGTTTAGCACGTTAGAGCTAAGTAAAAGTGAAGTTAAATTTATTTTTGGATTTATGCTAAGTTACGATACTTAAACACTGGAAAATTGTGTGTTTCAGTTGAAAAGAATACCGGGAAAGAACCTAAAGAACCGAGTCAAGGCCAAGAGGCGACTCGCTTGAGGTTTGTGCACAACATCACTATGCTTTAAAATTCATTGATAAAGTGAATGAAATATGCATTTTACTTTTGCTTTGAATTGTTGAAAGTTTATTGTGACCTTATTTATGATGTTTTAATTTAAATTGTGAAAGTTATTGTGTATATTTAAAATGACAATGTTTAGCAAATTGTTAAGATAAGTTTTGAAACCACAGTGTCATGACCATATATTTGAACACCTCACTAGCACGATAGTGGGGGTAATTAGTTTCGAATTTTGATTCCTTCTCTGGAGAAGTGTTGAGGTGTGCCAGTAGAAGAGGATATGAATGGATATCCATATATTTGAGCTAGCTAGTCTTGTGATGTGATTTCTCTTTAGCCTCTGGCTATTGAGATTCTATTTGTTTCGAATGGCATGATCTAACTGTGGGTTTTATGAAATGTGATTTGATACTTTAAAATGAAATTGTTTGGGATTAAAATCTCATAATGCATGATTTGTATTTAATTCTCATGTTCAGTCTAATTTTTGAATAAATGTGATTTAAGTTCTGCATAAAGATTATTTTAGTATGTTGTGCACTACTGAGTCCTAGTACTCAGCGATAGCTTTTATTGCTGTCGCAGATTTAGAGACTAGAGGAGCAGCAGACTGAGCTGCTGAGGTGTGAGGATCTATCAGCTTGAAGTTATCGGGTATAATTTATACCCTGACTGTAAATATTTCTTTTGATGTATGTATTGCACATAAATGTATGGACATGTAAATTCGGTCTTGAGCAGCTTGTACAAAGTTTGTATAAAATTTGTAATAAATTTTAGTTTGGAATTTCTGAATGTAAATTTTAGTATGATGTATATATAAATTGTTTGTCTTTAATGAAATATGAATGAATGATATTGATTGACAGTATCTTGAGAATTGTTGAATTTTGAAATTTGAGAAAATGGTTGAGATTGATTGTGAATTTGAAGAAGTAGCTGAAAAATTATTGGAAGTGCCTTTTTTTCATGTATTTGAATAATTGTTTTCTCAAAATACAAACGAAACTCTGCCAAAATTTTTATAAAATTTGCGGAAAAGTAAAATAGACCAAAAATATTAACTAGTTTTAAATTTAATTAAATGTTTTAAATACCTATTAAAAAATGCTCACCACTTATCAAAAATAAGAAAATTGTTTTAAAATCCCTTGTAGGATACTTAATGAGTTATCGGTAGGTGAAGTTCGGTAGTTCATTAGGTATTATACGGGATCATGTTATGCCTTACAGAGGGGTAAGGTGTTACAGAAGTCTTTCATGTGAAATTCACCTTTTATGAGATTATTTACTTATAAATTAATTGTAGTTATTAAATTAGTGTGAACTGATATATTCAAATACAAATGAGATCAAATTGTTTAGACTACTAATTGAACAGCTAAAATTAGGGAGATTTTACTAAAGTTGTCTTCAAAATTATGTTGTTTTATAAGTTGTCTTCAAAATTATGTTGTCTTAAGTTTAATTTCTAATTAAAATTACTTGTAACAAAAAAAAAATTTAATGACTAAATTAATATTTTTTCCATAGTTTAGAAAGTTATTTTAGCTATTCATATTCTTAAAAAATTTTTAAAGTGAAAAAAAAATTCCATAAAATTTGATTTGAAGTTAAAGTAACCTACACATGGTCAATCTTATAATGTTAAAAAAGTTCACATAGATGTATAAATATTCACTTCCATTGAACTTCAATTGCAATAACAGGAAGGAACTGAAAATAAATACACGTGATTTTAATTTTTTTCTAGGCCCTGTTCACTGTGGATTGACGGGTCCACTCATTAAATATATAAAATATTTTTGTCCAACTCGGCTCTATCATGATCTAAGATACAAAATGTATAGTAGGATCCACCTATTAAATACATTAATACCATATGTTCGTATTTGGGTCTACAGTAGATTAGGTTTAGGTAAAAGTTTTTCAAATTTCACATATTTATATTTAAGGATGAGCATTCGGTTCAAATCGAACTGAACCGCCCCGCCAAAACTGAATTAACCAAAATCTTTAATTTTACAAACTAAACCCACCGAACTATTAAGGAAACCAAATTGAACCAAATCACATTAATTTGTTGATTTGGTTCAATTCGATTTTTCCATTCGGTTTTGCTACTTAGTTTAGAAGAGAAGCAAAATTCATCCCAATTACAAGAAAATCAGAAAGAGAAGCACAACAGTAGTAATTTTGCAAAGTTTCTGAAATAAATAACTAAAATCACAATGCGAATAACCAAATACAACTCAAATCAAACAAACAGAACAAGGGAAATCAATGTAAATACATAACAATCTTTAACTAATTACATCAATTAAAAACAAAATACAGATTAAGGATTTCATGTACACAATAAACTAATTATACATTCTGCATGTATAAAAGCACAACAAATCTCTACACATATAAGCAAGAGAAACATAAGCAGAAGGCATTCGACCATTGGAGAAACTTTTGGTGGAGTGGCCAACTTTGAAATCTCAAACAAGGTTGGATTTTGCTATTAATAGAACATTAGAAATCACGTTGTTGCTTTGGGTGAGGAGAGCGTGTGAAAGAAAGAGAGGAAAGGAAAAGAAAAGAGAAGCAAACATTTGATTAAATCAAAGTCCACCATAAACAGCATCAGAGAAGAGAAACAAGATGATGCACTGGTAGAGAGGCATAACGATGGACGATGCCTGAGGGTGAGGCTAAAGGCAGAGGATTTCAGCTGGGATTTGAGCAGAAAGGAAAATGATAGAGAAAGAGCAGCTGGGGCTAGGTGGGTACTAGGCAGCAGAAGAAATTAGGGATTAGGGAATATGGATGTTAGACTTGGGTATATATATCAACTCTCCATAAAATGGTGTGTTTTAATACTAGTTCAGTTAGGTTAGGTTTGATTCAATCGGATTTTTCCCCTCTAAAATTGAACCGAACCGAGATAATTAAAATTCTTTAAAATTAAAACCAAACTGAACCAAAATGTAATAAAAATTAAATCAAATTACTGAATTAAAGCGGTTCAGTTCTATTTATTCTGTTTGAACTGAATAGTGCTCACCCCTATTTATATCTTGATTTGATGATAATGTCACACCTTATCCCTATATAAGGCATGACATGATCCCGTAACATATCTAATGAATTACCGAACTTCGCCTATCGACAATCCATTAAATATATTACAAGGGATTTTAAACAATTTCAATCCCTTTTTAAGTGTAAAGAAATGATAAATAATTGTTAAAGAGCTTTTTAATGAGATTTATATCAGAAAACTATAATTCTAATTAATTCAAAATTTTCAAAATTTTACAGAAATTTCGACAAAGTTCCGTTCTAAAAATTAAGAAAACAGTTCTTCAAAACCTGTCAAAAACATTCCCATTAATTATATTATCCACAACTCCATTAAATTCAACACAACTCAATCTCATCAAACTCAATCAAGGGTAGCAATTCATTAATTGAAAAATTCAAAAAGAAACTTAAATATTGTATTAATCGAGATAAATAAGTTTACATTACAAAAATTTACATGAACCAAAAATAAAATCTCAAACTTTTTATACACTTGCTCAAGTCCTTTACATACATACATACAGATACATATATATCAAAAGAAAATTTACAAGGGTATAATCTGTATACCTAGTATCAACTCCAAAATAATGCTCACTCTACGCCACAAGCAGCTCACTATGCTGCTTTATCTATCTCCTTACCTGTGACAGCATAAACAAATTATCGCTGAGTCAAAACTTAGTGGTGCACAAATAAAAAAAATTAATACATCAATATAAATCACAATATTCCAAAACTAAATCAATTTTAATGTCAACACATGTAAAATTGTACCTTATTTCTAAAACAAGAGAATCATTTAGTAAAAGAGAATTTTATTCCAACAATCATGAAATAATAATTTTTGAAAAATCACACAATTTAGATCATGACACAATTGTCCAATTCGTCCTAATAACCAAAGGCTAGTGAGGAATGCAAGGGCTAGCTAGCACATATTTGAGTACTCATTCAATTCGTCCTCAACTAGCACACACCTCAACACTTCAGCCAGAGAGGGAATATAAGTCCAATTCATCTCACTAGGCAAGCTAGTGAGGAATACAAAACACATAGTCATGTCAACTGTGGTTTCAAACTATTGTAACAATTTTTTAATCATTAATTGCATTTGTCAACAGATAATCATAACCCATTCAAAACAATTATCCAAAATGGGTTAACAACACATAATTTCTCAATTAAGATTTTCAATGCTATAAAAACCATAAACCATTCCCACAACTCATTCAAAATAAAATTCAATTTGAAAAACAAAAAGGAAATGGTTATTGTGCACAAACCTTCTTTACTTGACTTGACTCAATCCACTCTTTCTCCTTTCTTGGAAGGCTCCTTTCCAACTGAAACACATAATTAAAGTGTTTCAATACCCATCCAAATCATTTATAATAATTAATCCAACAACTAAATTATGTATACTTTATGAAGTCTCATAAAGTTGGGTTTTGGACAGTTTTATTTCTTGACTTTTAAACCCAATTTTGACCTAGTTCTAGTCATAATCTAATTAGGTGTTCTATATAAAATTTGTCCCTCAATGTCTTAATTTCATTTTTCAATTTAAATTACTCCATTTGGAGTTTTCTAGTGGGAGATATGACTTAAATACTATTATGAGGTTAACAGCTATTTAGCTCATTTCCAAGATTTGAATTGTTAACTTTTCCTTGTAATTTGCCCAAGTTCCATTAGGTTCTGGATTTTGGTCAAAATATCAAAATTGTAGTTCTAGGTCTTATAACAATTTTGGCTTTGGTTTCATTGTATTTGCAATTTTGTGGGCCAAGTTATGTCATTTTTGCCAAGACTGGTTGGATAAGTCCAAGTCCAGAATTTCTGGGTCAAGTCTGGTTCTGGCAGATTGGTTGACCTAACTTGTTCTAGCAATTTAGTTTTGGTTAGAGTCAGAATTTGGGCTTATCATCTTCAAGAAAAATGTGCTCCTATGTCTACCCTTTCCAATGGTTCAAGAATCAGGTCATTCTGACCTTTTTATGGCCATTTGAACATGTACTGTTCATTTGGTCAATTCTGTCCAGAATCAGAACACCAATTTCGGATTCAAGTCAATTTTAGACCAACGTATGGTTAATTTTTGGGCAAGGTTTCTTCATGAAAAATGTGGCATTGTGACCCTAATTTCATCTCCAATTGGCCTCACACCAATTAGAGCAATATAACTCTACTTATGGCCATATAATCTTGCTGGACTTATTGGTCTAGTAATCCAACACATCAAACACATTTCCTATCTCATTAATCCATCTCAATCACAACTTCAATTCACAATCAAAGCTCACCAATTGGTCAATATTTGACCTTAACAACATTAATTTAGCATCATAGCACAATTTTCCCAAATTGGTTCAAAACCCTAATTGGCTATCTTCTCCATCTCTTACAACTTATTCAATTCATATCATTCTAAACTTATAAATCAATATACTGATGCATCTAAGCTCAATTACATGTTCAATTCCATCAATTCCATCAAACCCTAATCCCCATCAAGTTGGCCGTATAGCACCCCTCACCCGTTTACAGTGTAGCTGAGCAAGGCTTGCCACACGGCGTGCTAGAGCATCTAGTATGTGATTATCTTATTTTCTGAATACTCAATTTGGTTTAAGAAACCGTTGTGTGAAATTTACATCATGATTATTTATTATTTTATGTTTTGACAAAACTGAGCGTGCAAAATTTTAATACAAATCCGGCAAAGTGCTGTCTGTATTTTGAACAAACAGCCCTTCTACAACTGTTAAAAATAGTTCAATATAATATTCTCAAATCCCAAATTTGTACATAATCTCAAGGTCTCAGTAAAGTTAATAGACTTTCACAGTATTTAAACAGTTCCATAATATAGTTCATAATAATTTAAATACATCCCGAAAATCTCCATATGAGTTTAATATGTACAAATTATTACAAATATTAAAGTTCCATAATATTACAAATTACAGAGCCAAATTTCAAAATACAAAAGATGTGCAAAACACAAGAATCCCTAAGTCCTACCATGTATGCAACGCAGTGCAGATGACTCTAGACTCCTGTGCAAATCTGATCTCTCACCCGGTCATAGGTCTGCTGGGCTCCCTAGCAGTGTCTCCAATACCTACGCATAGCAAAAGCAATGCGCTAAGTAATTCTGCTTAGTAGTGCCAATCATAAAGAGAAATACACTAAAATAGAATAATTTAATTATTTATGAATTTATGGTGTCAATATTCTTTTCAGTCTAATATTTCAGTAATCTTTACTATGATTATTCTTTTATTGCCATTTGTACTTTTATTTGCTAATATTTCATTTTTACTTAATTTGGTTGTACTGTATATCACTACACTTAATTTAGCTGTCTGAATTTAATAATGCTTAAATTAATTGCCCATGTAGCCTATACACTGACCAGACTAGATTAATGGTTAATATAGCACTGGGTACCTAGTACCTCATCGGTCACAAAGTATCTATCGGTGTGCAAACAGTGTGGCTAAGAAGCCATATAATCAATCAGGCAATAAGCCGAGTATAATAACACAATCCATATAGCCATAGGCTATTAAAATCACAGTGTAGCATAATAAGCCATAAAACGCAATATAGCGTGAAGCCATTTACAGTACAGCTATCAGAACCCTATTGGCATGTGAACCTATCCAAACTAGTCAACTAGGCAATACTAGGGCATTTACAAGCTCAAATATTTAATTCTTTATTTTTAGGGTTTATAGGTCATTATGCCTTTCACTGGTCAACAAAAATGTTGACCTTTTTATATATCATGGATAGGTTGATTCTAGTATCAACATGTCACAATTTGCATTTCAATATGTTGCTAATATAATAGATTTTACAATTCTCACAAGTTGGCATTTATTGCCAATTTTATTTCTAAGACTTATTGTCTGATAATATCGTATCTTCAACTCCTTCAACTCTGCTGGTGCCATTCTATATGGTGTTATGGAGATTGGATCCACACCAGGCATAACATTAATTTCAAACTGCACTTCTCTTTCCGGAGGTAATCCTGGCAATTCATCAGGAAACACATCTGGAAAGTCATATACTGTAGGGATGTCCTTCAATGCTGGACTCCCTACTTGGGTGTCTACCACATGTGCCAAGTATGCTTCACACCCCTTTCTAATCATTTTTCTGGCTAGTGCAGCTGAAATGATGTTTGATGGCAATAACTACCTCTCCCCATGTATTACCACATCACTGTATTGAGGGAGGCCAAAAGTGACTGTCTTCAGCCTACAGTCAATCATGGCATGATGCCTAGCTAACCAATCCATGCCCAAGATGATATCATAATCTCTGAAGGGCATTTTAATGAAATCAAATAGAAAAGTGTGTCCTTGGATCACCAAAGGACAATCCCTACACATTCTATTAACCCTGACCTCCTGTCCTAACGGACTTGTTACTAGCACCTCAAAGTCCATTTTTGTACATGGAACAGCAATGCAATCAATGATGCTAGCACTCACATAAGAACGGGTAGAACTCAGATCAAATAACACAAACACATCCTAATTAAAAGTTGAAAAGGTACCAGCCACAACATCAGATGTCTCGGCCTCTTCTCTCTGTCTCATTGCATAGACTCTGACTGGAGCACTATCTTACTCTGAATGTTTCACTGTGCCTTGGTTGCCTGATGGGCTACCTTTACCCCTGCCTCTACCTCTGCTAGGTGGTTGTAAACTTCTGGTGACAGGGCTCTGAACTGACCCTTCTGCAGTAGTAGGAGGTGGTCCAACTCTGCGACTACTGGTGCAGTCCTTGGCAAAGTGTCCTGTGCCTCCACAGTTATAACAGGCTCCAATAGCCTTGTAGCATATCCCACCATGATTTCTTTCATAAATTTCACATTGGCGGGGAGGGTAGGAACCTCTGGTACTCTGCTAACCAGATAGGGGAGGCTTCTGTCCTGAATATCTTCCCCTACCAGACTTCTTGCCACCTCTGCTGTGTCCCCCATGATTCTTCCTCTTTCCAGTAGGACCACTGGAACTCTGTTCTATTGATTTCCCTCTTTCTCTGTCTTCTCTGATTTCTTTTTCTCAAGAGCTACTTCAGACTCAATTCTTTCCAACTCTAGGGCTTGAGAAACAAGTTTAGAGAAGTTAGTGTGTTTAAATCCGACCGCTTGTAATCTGATACTGGGCTTCAAGCCGGTTTCAAACCTCTTGCATCTCTCCCTGCTGGTAGAAAGTAGACTTACTGCATAATGGCTCAAGCGGGAAAATTCTCTTTCATACTCAGCCACTGATCTGCTCCCCTATTTCAGACTTAGGAACTCTTGTAGCTTCTGGTCTACATAAGCATCAGAGACATATTTTTGTCTGAATTCCCTGAGAAAGTCATTCCATGTTAGCACCGCAGTTCTACTGCATCAGGGGAATGGTTTTCCACCAGTCATAAGCATCCCCCTGTAGCAAAGATACTGAGTATTCAAATCTGAGTTCCTCCGTGCAATGCAGTTTCTTGAATACCCTATCCATCCTCTCTAACCATTGTTAAGCCTCTAGAGGATCTACTGTCCCCTTGAACTCTGTAGCCCCATATTTCATTAATTTGTCATACTACCTAATAGGAGACTGTGGTTGTACCACTGGTGTCTGTATTGGGACTTGAGTAGGCACATTACCAGCCATTTGTTGGAATATTGCAGCCATCTGCTGAGCGAGCGAACGAGCAGAAATCGCAGTACTACGGGCCGGTCTTCTTTGAACCACTGATATTGTGTAGGGCTGGGGCATCCCCTTGCACCTCAGCCTCTATCGATTGATCGACTGAACGATCACCCTCTTCCATAGTCAATGCGAGGATCTTAGATCTCTTGAACAAATAACACAAGGAGATTTCCTCCCGTTAGTGCATATTTATAATGTAATGTACCGTATGTATCAAACAATGATATTGAGCAGTTGTACTATGAAGAAAGAATATTCAAGTAACAGGTGAAAACAGAATTTAAAAACTAGCTCTGATGCCACTAAAACATGTCACACCCTACCCCTCTGTAAGGCATAACATGATCCCATAGTATACCTAATAAATTACCAACTTCGTCTACTAATAACCCATTAAATAAACTACAAGGGATTTTAAAACTTTTCTTACTTCTTTTTACAGTGGTGAGCACTATTTACAGGTGTTAAAAACTTTTTGAACTGAAGTGATAGAACTAACACATTTGAATTATTAGGAATTTCTATAAAAATTTTGGCAGAGTGCCATCTGTATTTTGAATAAAATAGTTCTTCAGGAAACCTGTAAAAAAAACACTTCAATATATTTCTCAATCTTAACTCCAACAGTTAAACAACACAATATTTTCCTCAACTCAATTTCACAATAAATTTTCAAAGACTGAGATTAAAGAGATACAGTACAAATTTTAAAAGTCAAAATAACTCATAATTTATTTTATAACTTCAAGGTACAATTTTATTTTACAACTGCTCAAACCAAGAACAAAATATACATACAGTGAATATACATTACAGTACAAATGCAAAATGGAGTATACTCAATATACCCGATGCTCTCTCGCTGAATGCTCTAGCAGCCTAGTCTACTGCCCTGTCCGTCTGTCTACCTGCGATAGCAATTAAAAGCTATCGCTGAGACAATGTGCACAACATTTACCAAATACAACTTTAAATCACAATTCATAAATCATATAAATAGTGAATACGTAAAACCATAGTTAGATTCAAGACAATAAATGTCATAAGGAATTTAAACTCTATTTTACAATATCACAATAAATCTCAGAGATCAAAACATAGTTAAATTCAAAAGACAGTGAATGTCAATAAGAATTTAAACTCCATTTCACAATCTTACAATACATATCAATAAATCACACACAGCTTAATCATGTTCCAAAGTTCAATTCGTCCCAGAAGCCGATGGCTAATGAGGAATAACATAGCTAGCTAGCAAAAATATGAGTACTCATTCTATTCGTCCTCAACAGGCACACACCTCAACACTTCAGCCAGAGAGAGAATTCAATTCGTCCCACTAGACAAGCTATCGAGGAATACAATCAATATACATGATAGCTGTGGTTTCAAATCATTTCCAATGCTTTTCAATCAATAAGTATCCATTAATATCATTCAAACAATTTTTCACAGTTTCAAACCATTTACAATGCTTTTCAAGCAATAAATATTCATTCAAACACATTTTCACAATTTAAAACAATAATGTACAAATAGTCATAACTCATTTCAATTGAAAAATTCAAAAGAATTAGCTGTTGTGCACAAACCTCTGATAACTGTCTTCTGGCCTTGACTCAGTGTTTCCTCCCCTTTCCCTGAGTCTTTGCTAACTGAGAAACACAATTTGAGGTGTTTCAGTACTCATTTAAACTGTCTCTAATGATAATGCTTGATAATTAATTCATTGAATTTTACTATTTGCTTAGTCAACCTAATATGTCGACCCTCAATGCATTCTAGGTAAATTAGGTTTTAATGTTACTAATTTGTCACATTCAATAGTCTTTTAGGGTTGGTACATGTTACCAAATTCATTTCCTTGTATATTGCATTTTCTTGCAATTTGCTGGATTCCGGGATACTAGTTTGACCTAGCTGGACGACCTAGTTCCCTCGATTTTCAGGTTTTGGTCAAAACTACAAACTTGTAGATCTATGTCTTATTGCACGCGGGGCAAAATTTCAGGTCATTCTGAGTTATGTAGACCAAGTTATGGTCATTTTACTATTGCTGGTCAAAATGCATCAAAATTGGTCACTTTAGGTCATTTTAGGTCAATTTTGGTTCGGCCAGTTTTTGGATCTGAAATTGTGCAAGCTGTTTGACTTACTTATGGTCATTTCTGGATTTTGGTGTCTTCATAAGACTTGTAGATATGGGTCTTAAATATTCATGGTCAAAATTGCAGGTCAATTGGACCAGTTTTGAGTGAGTTATGGCCTAAACACTAACTGCTGCCCAAATGGTCAATTTTCAGGCCTTATTTGCAGTTAATCCGGATTTGGTCATTTTTCAAGCTACCTTGCAAGCAGAATTTTGGCAACCTTTCTTCATGAAAGTTGGCAAATTTTGTGCCTAGTTTCACCTCCAATTGGTTTCATACCAATTGGAGCCACACACTTAAAGTTCTAGGCCCAATACCCAAACTGCCTTATTGCATTTCCTTCATACACATTAAGGATCACTTTTAACACTTACCAAACTCAACATTCAAGCCAATTCTGGTTGTACCATAACCTAAACATAATTCAAAACATATTATAGGTCATTTTGGCAGCTTACAATTACATTCAATGTGCACCATTTAGTACAGAATTTTTCAAACCCAATTTACAACAATTCAATCACCTAACCATAACACTTTTATATGTCCAACCTCACACCATCATATATACACTCAAACTGCCATAACCACTATCACAATTCAACAATATATTCCATAATCCAAACATGAAATAACATCCTTATGGTTCACCCAACCAGGCTGCCGATTCATGCATTACATTCCCATAATTTCCAAGCATTCAAATTTCAATACACATTCACATATACTAAGCATACATCACCCAAATAATTTCTTACACACATAAACATTTAATCAATCCTTTAATCTACCATTTACAAGCAAAAATAAACTGTCTTCAAGGTGTTTCCATGGCTGCCAAAAGTACACTTCCCCCTTTAAACATCAAATCTCAAAAATCTCTCCATAATTCAAACACCCATAACATCCTTACAAACTTTAATTAAACAATAATAAAAAACACCAACTTACCTCTTAATGAGGCTTGTTAAATGTGCACCAAACTCCCTTAAATTTAGTATCTACTTCTTCCTTGTGAGGTGGGGATCAAGATTAGTGAAGAAACTTTGGTGGTTGGAGGTGAGAATGGAGGAGATTAGGAAGCTTCATCAATTTCAGCCATGGAAGACTCTCAAGCTTTTCATTTCGGCCATGGTGTTTGAATGAAGAAGATGAAGGTGTTAGTGGGTTTACACCTGCCCACATAAGGTTAATTTAATCCCTAAAGTGCTCCACTCATCAATATTTAATGATTTAATAAGTTAAAAGTGTTAATTACCTAATTTGAACCCTATTTTTGCTATTTACATTAGGTACTACTAAATTAATTTTTCATTATATTTTCCAGATGTAATATTATTTATTTTTAATAGACATTTAGGTCAAAAGACAACTCGGGGTGTCAAATGACCACAATGCCCCTGTTCGGGTTGCATTCCCGATTTTTCAGTAAGACCGGGTTTTGTCCGTTTTTCGATTTCTCACTTTTCTTTGTACTAATTAATTAATTTTTGTTTGATATTTCTAATGGTATTTATACTTCAATTGATGTCTCTTTAAGTTCTAAAAGTAATTTTCAGGATTTCCCACAGTCCAGGGTTAGTCAACGGTCCACGTCGTGACTTCCCGGTGCGGTCACCCATTGCTAGGGTTCTCGGCTCGCTTAACTTGGTTACATTTTTTTGCTATTATTTTTCCATTGTTTTTCTTGTATTTTCTTTTCTTGTGTTTCATTATTTTATGTCTCCTCACTCATATCGAAGTGTAGTTCTAGGCATTCTAGCTGTCCGGACAACACTGGTCGTCAGAACAGTAGAACGCACTACTGAACTTAGGGGTGTTACACCTCAAGTTGAGTAGGCATGCTTTAATGAAGAAATTAAGGTGAAATGAGGGCTGAGGTTCTTCATGGAATTGATTTCAGCTGGATTTTGGAGAGGTTGAAGATGACTTCATTTGCTGTCCAGAGGCCTTTTATATGTCCACTTCATGTGCAGTTAGTGCTCCACTAAGTGTAGTTTATAATTAATTAATTTCCAAGTTCCATAATTTGCCAATTTGCCACCAACTTCCACTATTTACATTATGTACTATAATTCTTATTTTTCATGACATTTTTCAAAGCTTAATATCACTTATTTTTAATGGACATTGAGGTAAAAAGTCAATTCTTAGTGTCAAATGATCAAAATGCCCCTTCTCAGGTTATATTTCTGATTTTTCAGTAACACCGATTTTTTTATCGGTTTCTTGATTTTTCGTTTTTATTTGTACTAATTCTTTAATTTTTCTTTGACATTTCTAAGGTTAATTACACATCAATAGGCTTTTAATTATGTCTCAAAAATTATTTCTGAGAGTTCTCCATGGTCCTGAGGTTGGCAATTTCCTTCGCCGTAATTTCCTGGTGCGGTCACCCATCGCTATGGTGCCAACTCGTTTAACCTGGTTTCATTTCCTCTCTTTTATTTTTTCTTAATTTTTCTTGTATTTTATTTTTATTTATTTTATCAATTTATGTCTGTTCACTATCACCGAAGTGTAGTTTCAGACATTTCTGACTGTCTGTATTCTTGCTATCCATATTCTCGATCGCTCATACTCGTTGTCCGCCGGACAACCTCACCATCGAACAAGATAACGCATGCACTACGTAAGTGAGGATGTTACAGGCCGAATTCCCCTCTTTCCCTCAACACAATATTTGTTTCATTTTTCATTAAATTTCCACTTGTTCAACATCATTTTCATAAGTATAAACTAATTTAAGTTAGGAGAGGGAGACTTATTGTGACACCCCTTACCCGTTTACAGTGTAGCCGAGCAAGATATGCCACACAGTGTACCGGAACACCATATTTTATCCCAATCATTTTTATCCTTCCTTAATTTATTTCTTCATGGATATGAAGTGCAATTTGTGAAATTTAACTCATTTAAGTCATTTATTGAAATTATAAATTCATTTGGGGTTCTGAAAATTTTATAGAAAATTCGGCGGAGTACAGGCTATAAATGGATAAAACAGTTTTTCAGAACCTGTGGAAAATACTTCCAATACATTTCCAATCATTCTCAAACTCCATTTGTATCAACATAATCTCAATATTCTCAATCATTTCTCACAACTTCTTCTATTTGACATTCATTCATTTCACATGATAATCATGTTCAAATCATCAATAAATAGTAAATTTTCATTAATAAACTCAAATTACAAATATTTGCATTAATACTAAAATATATTACATGAGTTTCAATTTATACATGAGAAAATAAAAGTTTAATTACAAAATACAAATAATACCAAAATACCAAAATGGGACCTAGTGTCCTACCAATGCACTGTAGTCTGTGAGGTGACACGGACACTATGCAGAATTGTGAATGGCCTCACCCAATCTGTGGTCTACTAGGCTCTCTGTCCAAATCTTCAGTACCTACGTGTTGCAAAAGCGACGCGCTAAGCATAAAGCTTAGTGGTGCCAATAATATAAGAAAATACAGTATGCAAATAAAAGTAAAAATTTCTTAGTTATTGTGTTTATAAGAAATGAATAATTACTAACTTATTGTTTAGTCAAAGGCTAATTACATTTTATGATATTAACTCATTCTAGCATTTTATTAATCATTTTCTTGATGATTTTGAGCTTCTTTATTTTATTGTAATCATTCTTGTTCTTTATATTGATATTTAATTTCCTTATTTTCTTTAATAATCAATTCAATTACAATTATACTTTTCCATGCCTAAGTAACCTACACAAATTGACCGGACTGGATAAACGGGTAAACTATCACTGGGTACCAGGTACCTCGGGCTGTCACACTATCAATCATAATGTGTCTCCCGGTGTGCAGACAGAATGGCTAATAAGCCATAAAAGCAATAAGGCATAAAGCCAAGTATAACATCATAATCAATATAGCCATAGGCTATCATATCACAGAATGGCATGGAGCCATACATCATACGCAGTGCTGCTATTAGAACCCTATTGGTATGCCAACCTATCCAAACCAATCACATTAGGCCTACTAGGGCATATTACAAAGTTATTTCTTGAATATTTGTACTTAACATGTAAGGTTACTATTCATTTGGTCATTTAAGTCAAAATATTGACTTTCTCATATATAATAGTTACATGAGTTTTAATCACATAGATTTACTACATTTTGGTTCCCAAAAGTATTGGCATTAGTTGCCAATCATTGCTTCTAACCAATGGAGAATAAATCAGAAATTTTCAGTTTTGGGTGCTAGAGTTCACTGTTCCATTAGGCCATTTTATAGTGAGAATTTGGCCAAGTGTTCTTCATCAAAGTTATTCCTTATTGTGTCTAGTTATATTTATTTTTTCTAATCACTCCATTTGGATTTTTGTAGCTCAAGTTATGGCCTAAACACCATAACTAGCCGGATTGTAATTTTTTCAAAATTTCTGGGCAGAATCAATTCTGTAGTTTTTTTTGTATACTGAATTCAAGTCAGTTTTTGGACATGTTATGGTCAAAATTTGGGTTTATTTTCTTCATGAAAGTTGCAGGGATATGTCTCAGCTTTCTACTGGTAAAAATTCAGGTCAATTGGACCTTTTTACACTGAGTTATGATCAAATGAATGAATACTATTCATTTGGTCATTTTCCAGGAACTGCATATTGGTCATCCGGATTAGGTCAATTTTTAGAGCCACTTAGGTTGGTTTTCTGGGATAGTTTGTAACACCCCCGTTGTATAGCCTGGTATATTTCACTGTTCCGGAGACCGGTGTCGGTCTGGACAATTAATGGGATTAGGGCCACACTTAAGACAATTTGAGAAGCCATAAACACAAATAATTAGTAATGTTTAATTAGTTAACTATAAATAAGAAAAACAGAACATAAGAGGTTAAACGAGTCGAGAGTCACAGCGATGAGTGACCTCCTCGGGAACGACTGCGAAGTCATTTTAAACTCAAATTTTGAACCGTAAAAAGTGACGCTGCGGTCCTTAGGACCCTTATGAACACAGTGGAAAAGAGAAAATCATGAAAAAGAACTGTTAAGTCAGTCAAATAATTAGGTCAGGGAGCCGGAAGAAATATTGGATTATTTGCAAACCGGGATGAACCGGCGATGGGCAATTTGGTCAATTGACCCCGAGAGCTGACTCCTGACCTAACTGTCAAATAAAATCGGAGAAAAGAAAATTTCGGAATTGACAATAGAATTAAAGAACTAATAAAAAAAAAAAAGAGAAAAGGAAAGAGTTTGGAAAAGTCAAAAGTTATGACATCATGCATGATGTCATAACTAAATTCATAAATTGAATTAATTAATTGGGATTTTTCTTGTGGTCTTCCATAACTAAAATTTATAAAAGAAAATAAAAGAAAAAAAAAAGTTTAGAAAGCTCTTCTTCCCGTAGCTCACTTTCATTCTCCCTCTCCCTCACCCAAAACCTTCATTAAAGCTCATTTTGAGCTTGATTAAATCCCTAACTCCACCATAGAAAGTTAAACCTCCAATATTAAACCTTGATTTCAAGCCTTGATAGAGGACTTGACAACAAAAAAAAAAAGAAAGGAAGAAGTTTGAAGGAAAGAAATTCTGCACTAAGGTTAGTAGATTAAATTTGATTTTTTTTGTTGAATTAGTTGTGTTATTAGTCTAATTAACTAGAAACTAAAGAAATGAAATAAAAAAAAAATTGTGAAGGACAAACTGAAATTTGGGCAGCTTGAGAGGAGTATGATTTACATGAATTTGATGCATTAGAATAAGTTTAAAAGCTTTGATTAGTGAATGGTTAAGGTTAAGTGCACTAGTTGTGATTTAATGCATGAGATGGAAGAGCTAGGGTTTGAATGTTAGGGTTTTGAGGCAAAATTTAGGAGAAATGCATAAATGGCATGTTTAACCTATTGTGAAATGAAATAATGGTCAATTATGACCAAATAAGTTGTGTGGGAATGGTAGGAAATTAAACCAAATTCGTAGGTTTAAAGGTCATGCTGCTGGCAGCATGACCAAACCCACTTTGAAGGACCAAAACTCAAATTTTACAAGTCCAATTGATATGCCACCAATTGGAGATGAAAATAGACATAAAAGAGCACAATTTTCATTAAGGAACCATGACCAAAAACTGACCAAAACTTGGTGAAACAATTGACCAAAGCGAATTGATTGCAGGCTGCCCTCAAGATTAAAACTGACCAAATGAACAGTAACTGTTCATTTGGTCATAACTCGAGCTAGGTAGGTCAAAATGACCTGAAATTTTACCAGAAATTAGATATGATATAGACCTAAAACTTTCATGAAGAACACCAACCCAAATTAGGCCATTAACTCATTCAAATCATTGAGAAAATTTAAAATTACTGTACTGAAACTCTGCAGAATTATCAGTTGAGCAGCAATGTTTGGATGGCTATAACTCTCTCTAGAAAACTCGGATTTAGGCGATTCTTGAACCGATGGAAACCTGAGACATAGTAGAACATTTCATATGAAGAAAGTGAGACCAAATTATGAACTTAACTTGATCAAATTACTGACCAAAGTTGGATCAAAATCTGCCAGAACCCAAAATTGCAGCATGAACAGTGCACGTGAACAGTAAACTTATTTTGACCATAACTTGAGCTACAAAACTCCGATTGAGGTGATCCAAAAATGAGAATACACTTAAGACAATAAGGAACATTTTCTATGAAGGAAGTTTTGTCAAATTCCAACAGTAGATCGACCAATGGAATAGTGCAACTTCGGAGCACAAAACCGAAAATTGGCAATTTTGCCAAAATGACCTATGCTTTGAAAAAGTGACCAAAACCAACAAGTTTCATGAACAAAATGTGGTATGTGGGTGAAGTTGGAGTTCCCATACCTATTAATCCTTAGAAAGTCAATTATTTGACTTAAATAGTGCAGTGAATAGTAACCCGAAACACAAAATTTCGAGAATGTCGAATTTAACACGTTAGAAATAGGTAAATGCGAAGTTAAAATTTATTTTGGGATTTATGTTAAGTTCTAGTACTGAAACATTGTAAAATTTTGTGTTTCAGTTGAAAAGAATATCGGGAAGGAACCCGAGGAAACGAGTCGAGGTTAAGGGACGACTCGCTTGAGGTTTGTGCACAATAAACCCTATTTAAGCATTTTATCCTTGAAAAATTGATTTATTACGCATTATGAATTCATGAATTTTTGTGTTGCCACCTTGTGATCACATTGTAACTTTGGAAAATTGATTTGATTTTTGTATGCAATATTTGAATGAAATGTTTGAAACGAATTTTTGATTAACACTTAGCATGACAGTTACTTATCATGCCTCCTCCATTTATGGGGTTGAGATCGTTTATTTTCCTCCCTTTCTGGCTTGCCAGTTGAGGTTGTAGATCGGATGAGTACTCATTAGCTAGCTAGCCACCTCCCTCATTGGTTTCGATTAATGGGGTTGAGATTGCTTTGTCGTGGTGTACAACACGGCATTGATCGGAAATTTTGTGTCATGGCTTAAGTTGTGTACGACTTTGGCAACACTGTGTTTACGCAATTGTTTGACTAAACTGTTGTTTAATATATTATTTGATAAAATGAGTTGTTATGAGCTTGATATTTGTGAAATGTGATTGTGAAGTATTCAAATTATGTTTCATCAATAAATGATTTATGTATCACATTTTAAATCTTTATTGTGCACCACTGAGTATGTTTATACTCAGCGATAGTTTAATTTACTGTCGCAGATCAAAGCAAGGAGAAAGTAGCAGAGTGAGCTGCGGAATTGACAAGATCCTTTTGATCCCTTTTTGTACGGGTATTGTTTTATACCCTTATGGTTATTTTGATGTAAATACTGTAATATCATAAGTATCAATGTAAATTGAGCAGTTGTAAATAAATTGTAATAATATTATTTTGGGTTTGTTTCTGTAAATTTAATATTTGTAAACATGAATTTTCTACTTTATGTTTTGTAAATGAAAATATTAAATACTTTGAGATGAGAAATTTTGATTTGTATTGTGAAATTATTTAAAGTGCCTTGATTGAGTTGATTTGAGAATTATTGGTGGTTGGGAGTTGTGAAATATTTTTGGAAGTGCTTTTTACAGGTATTTGAAGAACTGGTTTCTCAAAATACAGAGGGAACTCTGTCAAAATTTTTATAAAATTTGCGACAAAATTTGAATGGACAAAATTTTTTACTAGTATTTAAACTTTGAATAAATGGTTTTTAATTCTTACCAAAATGCTCACCACTTCCAAAATGTAAGAAAATTGTTTTAAAATCCCTTGTAGGGTACTTAATGAGTTATCGGTAGGTGAAGTTCGGTAGTTCATTAAGTATTCTACGGGAGCATGTTATGCCTTATGGAGGGATAAGGTGTGAC
Source organism: Hevea brasiliensis (assembly GCF_030052815.1). NCBI lineage: Eukaryota > Viridiplantae > Streptophyta > Magnoliopsida > Malpighiales > Euphorbiaceae > Hevea > Hevea brasiliensis. The sequence continues at coordinate 79,659,229 of NC_079496.1, forward strand.
ATGTTTTAGTGGTATCAGAGCATGGTTTTTGAATAAATTTTGACTGTGTATGAATATTTTATTGATAAGTACAACTGCTCAAGAGTCTTTAATTGATACATATGACATATTTACATCATGAATATGCACTAACGGAGGTCAACCTCCTTGTGTTTGATCTCAGGAAGTAGAAAATTGTGAAAAACGGAATGGAAGGAGGAGATCATTCCGAAGAACAATCTGTTGAGGCTGAGGTTCAAGGGGAAGCCCCAAAGACTGCATGTGAGTGGGTCACCACTCCGGCCTCGCTCCAAAGACCGCAGATTTCTGCTCAATTTATGCAGATGGTCGCCTTCTTTCAAAGAAATGGCGGTAATGTGCCACCCCAAGCTCAAATGCGATTCGCAAAGACAACCACCCTCACTTCGGCAATATGAAAATCGATGAAATTTGGGGCTACCGAGTTTAAAGGCACTTGTGGATCCACCGGAAGCGTAATGCTGGTTGGAAAGAATGGAACGGGTTTTTAGAAAGCTGCAGTGTACAGAAGAAATGAAGTTTGAGTATTCTGTCTCCTTATTACATGGGGATGCCTATGAATGGTGGAAGACCATCCCCCACAGCCTGGTGGAGCCACCTGTGTTAACCTGGTCAGACTTCTTGAGGGAGTTCCGACAGAAATGGGTTCCCGATGCATATGTGGACATGAAGTTGCAAGAATTTCTGAGTTTGAAACAAGGGAACCGAACTGTAGCAGAATATGAGAGAGATTTTTCAAGACTAAGCCACTATGCTGGAAGCTTAGTCTCCACCCCCAGAGACAGATGCAAGAGGTTTGAGTCCGGGCTAAGGCAGAGTCTGAGAATGCAAGTTGTGGGTTTCAGACATCAAAATTTTGCTGAATTGATCTTGTCGACACCATATTTTGGCCGATCCCTAAAATCAACAAGACTTTGAAACCGATCCCCAGCACTAGGTCTCCCTGGGCCAGCCAATGACATTTCCGACTTCTCTTCATTTTTCTTTACCAGATGACCATATTTCCGAACTCTCCTTAAAAGGAATTGAATCAATGCTAAGTCCTAACGTTCGTTAAAGCCCTGCCGATCTCTCAAATCATTTACCGATCTCTCAAACCCGCTGTCGAATTTCCGGACCCGTCGGGTATATCCCTGATCTCTGTTGATAAATGAAGTGAACTAGCATTAGATCTTTTCTTACCAGTTTTATTGCCGATCTCCTTTTCGGAAGATTAAGAGCTAAGGTTTTGGTTCGGTTTAACGAGGGTTCCGATCTTAAGTTTTCAAGTTAAATTTTCAATTTTAATCAAGTCCCGTTCAGCATTTCTTCCCCACCGATCTCATGCTTATTGTGCTTTCCGATCTCTTATACTTAGATTAATAATTGCATTTTTGTCTTGCTGTGCTCATACAATCAAATACTCAGACAAACAATGGTTTAAAATTTTCCGATCACAACCATTCATTGAACAAAGAGGCATTCCATTTCATTTCATAATTTGTACAAGTTATCCCCCAGCCTGATTTACATTCTGCTCACTCTCTCTCTCACTCTCGGCTTCCTCCTCACTGTCCTCATCGTCGCTCAGAGCAGTCGGCCATCCAGAGAAGTCCTCTTGAGGTAGCGCTCGAGTTCGGCCAAGAGGTCCTTGTGAGCATTCACATAGGCTCCGGCTATCCCTGTCACCATCTCTTCGTCTTTCTCCTTAAGCTCCTCATCCTTCGCCTTAAGCTCCTCATCTTTCTCCTTGAGTTCCTCTATAAGTTGAGCGACCTGAGCGGCTTCGTTGGCGTGAAGCGCCTGGACTTCCCCAAGAGCACGGTCCCTCTCAGCCAAAATACGATTCTGTTTGGCCAGCCTGTCTTCATGGAACTTTGCCTGTCCCTCGACTTGAGATATATAATCCCGAGCGGATGAGAGTTGGGATCGGAGGGAAGCCACTTCCTCATTCTTCTTCCCGATCTCCTTACCCAGACGCTGAATCTTTTCCCGAACCATGGTCTGGTTCACCAGACACTCTACGTTTAGGCTCATGGATCGAGTCAAGATATCATCGAGACCATTCCGGGATAGCTTGTCCCGATCCTCCTGAAAGAAGATGGTAGACCCCAGGACTTTGGCAAAATCGGGGTTCTCTCTAACAGTCCGGTTATTCTTCAAGGAGTCGATCAGTATTTGAGCGCCACGAGAAGAGGTCCTCCCAGAAGCTTGAGTAGGCCCCCTTTCTGTGCTTGGAACAATTGGGAGAGGTGGAGGCTGCTCTTCCGTTCTAGGAGGAGATCGGACAGAGGTCGGCGGACCCGAAGGTTGAGACGGGTCTCTTTGTATCTCCCCAGGCTCATGACCGGGTGTTTGAAGTCGTTCCGAACGCTTCATCTCCTTTATCTTCCGGGAGATCTCTCTTTCCTTCTTCCGCTTCCTAGAACCCTCACCACCCGCCATACCTGCACAAAGAAAAGGTTAGTGAGATCGCTAAGGTCGTGAGAACTGAGATATAGAAAATACCAATGCCGAGGTCAGAGAGCGGAAGTTCGCGATCTTGGCCGATGAGCAATTGAATAGTCCAATGGTGCAGCTCGGCAGTCACCGCATCCAAACAAGAATACTTTTGAGTGGCGGCCTGACTCTTCAGATCCATCACTATTAAACTTTCCTCCTGACTCAGGGTAATGTGCTTCGGAAGCAAGGGCCCCTGGTACCACCAGCTACGTGGGAAGTCCTCAAAGCAGCTCGGATCTTTGCTCCTCAGAATGAAGAAACGGTTCTTCCAATTCTTAAGGGATGAGGGCAGATCGGAAAAGAGCTCGCAATGAGGCTTCGCCTGAAAGAACCAGTGTTCATCATCCTTTCGGCGAGTTAGTCTGTGCAGCTCGGCGAACACCTTAGCCGTAGGTCTGATTCCCTTAGCTCGGCATAGACCTCGGAAGGCTACCAAGATCCGCCACGAGTTGGGGTGAATTTGAACAATGCATGCTCGGTGAAGTTTTAGGACCTCCTTATAGAAATCGTCTAGAGGGAACCTCAGACCGGCCTTTAACTGTTCCTCGTACACCATAACCATGTCATTCTCTTCAAAGGAGTGATCGACACGAAGATCGCCGTGGCACTTGATTAGCTCGTACGAATCAGGCCGAATGTTATATTCTTGGCTAAACGATTGCAGATCGGATTCTCGAAGAACCGACGGTAGCTCGTCTATAGGGAGAGTCTCTCTCCCTGAAGAAGGTGCGAGCCTCGATGGTATGACCCGCCCCCGAGTTGGAGCGGAGGCCCTGGGAGGTTCTTGTTGAACGCTTGGCCCGACTGCCTCTTCTTCATCAGACGATGACCACGAGAACTGAATGGAAGGAGGGCTCGCCGCTCTCTGACCTTCGGCACCGCTCATTTTCAAAAGAAACAAAGAATTTAAACTAAAAAGAGGATCAAAGCCCTTACCGGAGTCTGATTGGCGTCGGAAGAACTTGAGAAAACGAGAGAACTTCGAGGTTGTGAGCAGGGGATTGAAAATGGAATGAGAGAACAACTGGCTAACCCTCCCACCCCTATTTATACTAGTCCGAGCATTTAATGCTCGCGAGGTTCTAGGCAGCGCATCGATTGGTGGGACTCGACAGCTGTTCTGACACTTCTCTCAAATATCCGAATGTTCTGAGATCGGTTAATTGGAGATCGGCATAATAAGTTAAATATTTTGAATAAAGGATCAGCTAAGTGTCATTCAGGTAAAGAACCAGATCGGATAATCACATTAGAGATCGAAAAATAATCAATGCAAAAACAATAAGATGATAACCGATAAAATAAAATCTTTATTTTCAAAAGATCGGATTACATCATTTGGGCGATCTCTAGGGATCGGATTACACTAACATTGGATCACATCATTTCTATGATCTCTAGAGATCGGATTGCATTGAAAACAAAATACATCATTTGGGCGATCTCTAGGGATCGGATTATGATAAAGGTCTAACTACATCATTTAGGCGATCTCTAGAGATCTGATTACATTTTAGGATTACATCATTTGGGCGATCTCTAAAGACCGGTGGAACATCCTATCTAAAAGGCCTATGTCAAAGCCTAGTCTCGTGGCTGAATCAAAAGACGTGTTTGGCCAGGAGACCGGCTGTTGACATCGGATAGATGTGCAGCTCAGATGGGGTGACTATGACTCCCATGAAGATGAGAGACATCGTCACCGATGTTACCACCCGAAACCGACCCGCTGTCGGAACACCCAATGTGGAGGAAAACCGCTGTCGGAACACTCAATGTGATGAGAAACCGAATGAACTCAGTTGAGCGACTCGAGATCGGTACAACCAAGGTCCGCAATACAGATCGGTCAAATCCAGTCCTCTCACCATCGTCAGTTAAGGTTATTCGATCACCGGGATCATAAATTTTCAGTCGGTGAGTAAAAAGATCCATCGGAAAGGGATCAAAAGCCACAGTTATAGCCAGAACTTCCACCGGAGCAGCTAGAACAGGGAAAGTAAGAAAGGAAGAGAGGAAAATCAGATGAAAGAAATGTCTCTGTCGACAGGAGTATATATAGGGGAAAATGAGCATTTATTGCTGAGCAGAAAACGAAGCTAATGCTTCGGGAATCGAGGGACAATTAATACTTTGACCAGACCGGACTTGAAGAAGGGAAAAGATCGGAATAGTAGATCGGAAGGTGGGAGACCAGCATGAAAGGTCGGAAAGAACATGTGAAAGAGATCAGAAAGAGGAGGGATCGGTAGGCAAAAAGAATAAGACAAATCCCAATAACCGTCGTCAGAATCAGAGCCGAGGTAGTTAAGGCGTTGCAAACGAGATCTCCACCGCACGCCTAAGAATCGCCCGCAATGCTGACAGGTGCCAGGGTATGTCATGACAGTCTTGTACATTCCAATCTCCACCGTTGATCCCACTTGTAAGGACAAACCCGGAACCCTTAGATCAAGAGAGAAGATGACAATACCAGCGTCTTTCGCTCTTAGCCCTCAGATCGTTCCGGACAAGGAAATTTGGACCGTCAGATGGAAAGAAGAAAAGGACAAATATTATGAAGAGTGATCTCAACCATTCATTTTGATTCTCTTTAATTCCTGAACCTCCGATCATGCCCTTCGAAATCTTGACCCTCCATCTCCCTCAAAATAAATCCTGACCCTTCACGAAGAGCACCCGATTCCTATAAATACCTACATAAAAACTGTTCAAGGGACGGGCAAAAATAGACAAGAGGCTGTTATTATAGCAGAGGAACTCTGAAATTTCATTTAGTTTGCTACTCTGCTACTTAGAAGTGTCAATCAAAAAGACTTTTGAAACTAGTTTTCTGAAGTGTTTTTCTTGAAAAGATTCTGAATACTGGAACTCTACATTTCCAGTTTGTTCATTATCTGGTCACACTCTCACTTTCTGCCTTTTATCATCTCTGTTTTCATTGTCCAAGCTCAACTTCATTCCACTCGGTTCTTTTCATCTTGATCTGATCGCATTTTAGCTAAGCACCCTCCAGTTCACGAGGAACACCACCCTCGTGCCAATCAATCCGTTGCCTTGTCACTATTTGACACCCCATAGTTATTTTAGTAGATTTGGCTCCTGGTGCAAGAGCTCATACTACTGTTTTATTAAGTGCTTACATTTACTTTCCGCATTTTCTTTGTTCTTCTCACATCTGTGACTTTCTACTTTTGCACAAACGATCCCCAAAGAATGTTACTGTAAGAGCTCATACTACTGTTTTATTAAGTGCTTACATTTACTTTCCGCATTTTCTTTGTTCTTCTCACATCTGTGACTTTCTACTTTTTGCACAAACGATCCCCAAAGAATGACACTCCCAAATCATCTATTTAGTGATCAGTTCATTTTTATTAATCTTCATCTTTTTTTGAAAGCAAGTTTTCTAACTCCTAGTAGTATGTAAGTGGTTGGGTAAATGTAGGTAACTGCAACTTAGGGGTCTCTTTTAAAAGAGAGAACATGAATAACACGTCAGGAAGATAGCCAAACTATTAGGCCGATTTAAAACAAAGAATTCGACAAAGATGTCATAAAGTGGAATAAGACCAAAGTAAACGAAACAGAGTAGATCGGTCATTAATAGATATCGGTAAAATGAACGCATGGAAGGTCGGTAAATCAAGTCTAGTTTTCCCTATCTAGTCAAAAGGTATCGAGAAGCCTTATCCCCAGCATCTTAGAACGCCAGAATCCTTAGCTTTAGGCTCTTATGTCATGTTGTTGAAATTAAAAATCCGGGAGATCGGAGAAATCCCTTCCAGGCTCCTGTTAATCTGAAAGAGATCGGAAGAGAGTTCTTATCCGGTCTCAATCCAAAATTTTAATAAACATTAAAAGAGATCGAAGGAGAGTTCTTATCCGGTCTCTCTTCAAAATTTTAATAAACATTAAATAGGGATCGGAGGAGAGTTCTTATCCGGTCTCCCCTCAAAATTTTAATAAATAAATTAAAGAGATCGGAGGAGGGTTCTTATCCGGTCTCCCCTCAAAATTTTAATAAACAACTTAAAAGAGATCGGAGGAGAGTTCTTATCCGATTCTCACACCCATTCACTAAGGTTGTCTCATTTACTTATGTATCTGGGTGATCCAAATTTAGTGAAAAATCAAATATTCCTTTTACCAAAAGGATTAACATTGCCGTCCAAGCCCTCCTAACTAATTTATGAAGGACGCAGAATTAAATCTACTTACCCTTATTAAGGGACGAGGTGGGGTGCCTAACACCTTCCCACCCGCCATGCACTCGAACTTAGAATCTCTGTTTTGAAGTGGTTTCATTTTTAATTTAACTTCTCAAATGGTTTTCTTTAGTTTCCCTCAAAACTAAGGTGGCGACTCCTCACTTTTTCTCACTTCGGTGAGTGATCGTCCAGGCGACCGCAAAATCTATTGCAACAGATCTCACAAGCCTTAGAATTAGAAAGGATAGAATCTGAAGGGGCAGTGAAGAAGGGTTCACAAGAGAAAGAGAAAACTGAAAAGATTACTGAACAAACATCTGGAAGTGGTTCTGGGAAGAGGAAACAGTTTGGGGGATCTAGCTCCCGTAGAGGCAGAGGTAGATTTTCTGGCCAAAGACCACCCCGGTCTGGTCAGCAGACCCAGCAGGCACCCCGAGGATCTCTATCGGTCCGGCAGTGTGAAACGTGTGGTAGAACACATGGTGGGGTTTGTTTCAAGGCTACTGGTGCATGTTTTAACTGTGGAGGAAGCGGACATTTTGCTAAGGATTGCACTAGTCCGCGCGGCCGGATCTTTCACTACATCCAAGGATCACCAAGTCTCGCACCTGCAGGGTCACGCCACCGCTAGAGGCAGAGGCGCAGGTAGGGTCCCGTAACACCTCGAAGTCGAGCACCGTTAACCACCAAAGATCGATGGCGCACTGATTAGAGTATATACCATGCGTCAAAGGGAAGAGGCTGAAACATCAGATGTTGTAGCTGGTAATTTCTCCATCCTTGACAAAGATGTGCATGTGTTATTTGATCCTGGCTCCACACATTCGTATGTTAGTGCTAGTGTGATGTGTTCTACTACTATTCTGTGTGTACCAATGGACTATGATGTGTTAGTAACTAGTCCATTAGGCCAGGAGGTCAGGGTAAATAGGCTATATAGAGACTGTCCTTTGGTGATCCAAGGACACACTTTTTTGTCTGATTTAATTGAAATGCCCTTCAGAGATTATGACATTATCTTGGGCATGGATTGGTTAGCCAGGCATCATGCTATGATTGACTGTAGATTGAAGACAGTCACTTTTGGTCTTCCTCAGTATGGTGATGTAGTAATACAGGGGGAGAGGCAGTTATTGCCTTCAAACATCATTTCAGCTGCACTGGCTAGAAAAATGATTAGAAAAGGGTGTGAGGCGTACTTGGCACATGTGATAGACACCCAAGTGGGGAGTCCAGCACTGAAGGACATTCCTACGGTATGTGACTTTCCGGATGTGTTTCCTGATGAATTGCCAGGATTACCTCCAGAACGAGAAGTGCAGTTTGAAATTGATGTTATGCCTGGTGTGGACCCAATCTCCATAACGCCATACAGAATGGCACCAGCAGAACTAAAAGAATTGAAAGTGCAGTTGCAAGAGTTGCTTGATAAGGGCTTCATTCGCCCTAGTGTGTCACCTTGGGGAGCGCCAGTATTATTTGTAAAGAAGAAGGATGGCACTCTCCGGCTATGCATTGACTATTGGCAGTTGAATATGGTGACAATAAAGAACAGATACCCATTACCCCGTATTGATGACTTGTTTGATCAGTTGAGGGGTGCAGCTGTATTCTCCAAAATTGACCTGAGATCAGGTTATTATCAGCTGAAAGTACAAGAGCAGAGTATTTCTAAAACTGCCTTCAGAACCCGTTATGGCCATTATGAATTCCTAGTCATGCCATTCGGGTTAACCAATGCTCCGGCTGCTTTTATGGATCTGATGAACACTATTTTCAGACCATACCTCGACCAGTTTGTTATGGTATTTATCGATGATATATTAGTCTATTCGAGGAATGCAGAAGAGCATGATAGACATCTGCGGATTGTACTGCAAACTTTGAGGGAGAAACAGCTATATGCCAAATTGTCGAAGTGTGAATTTTGGCTGAAGGAGATATCCTTTTTGGGGCATGTAGTGTCAGAAGAGGGCATTAAGGTAGATCCTAGCAAGATTGAAGTCGCCCCATTGGAAGCCACCCAAAATGTCACAGATTCGTAGTTTTCTAGGTTTAGCCGATACTACCGTAGATTTGTGAAGGATTCTCCATGTTGGCATCTCCATTGACCAAGCCGCTTAGAAAAGATGTAAAATTTCGTGGGCGGATAAATGCCAACGAGTTTGATGAATTGAAGAAATGTTTGATCAAGCTCCATCCGACTTTACCTACACCGAAAAGAATATACATCTACATGATGCTTCTCATAATGGGTTAGGTTGTGTGTTGATGCAAGATCGAAATGTCATTGCCTATGCATCACGCCACTAAAACCGCATGAGAGGAATTATCCGACACATGATTTGGAGCTTGCGGCTATTGTGTTTGCTCTTAAGATCCGGAGACATTATTTGTATGGGGAGAAGTGTTACATTTACACGCATCATAAGAGTTTGAAGTATTTGGGCACCCGTAAAGAGTTGAATTTGAGACAGAGGAGATGGTTAGAATTGATAAAAGACTATGATTGTCCGATAGACTATCACCGGGAAAGCTAATGTTGTGGTGATGCCTTAAGTCGCAAGACTATGGCAAGTCTACGGTTACTCCTTTGTCTTTGGTACATGAGTTAAGATCATTGCATGCCACCTTAGAGGTTAATGATGAGGGCAAGCAACAGTTGCATGGCATGTACGGCCGGTGTTGATTGATCGATTAGAATGGCTACTCGTAATGATCGAAGTATCATAAGTCGTTGGGAGAAGTCCTACAGGCAAGAAACGAGTTCTCGATTAGAGATGATGGTTTCTTTGCTACACCAGGCGTAATATGTGTTCCTATTGATGTTGAATTGAGGAAGATCATTTTGAAGGAAGCACATGAGTCTCCTTTGCCATGCACTCGGTGGCACAAAAATGTATAAAGGGTTAAAGGAGCATTCTTGGTGGATGGGTATGAAGAGAGATGTGGCGAGTTTATTTCTAAATGCCTAACTTGTCCAAGTAAAGGCAGAGCATCAAGTACCCGCTGGGTTGTTACATCCACTACCAGTACCAGAATGGAAATGGGAGAGAATAACAATGGATTTTGTGATGGGACTTCCAAGGACACAGAAGAGTCATGATGCAGTTTGGGTCATTGTTGACAGACTAACCAAGTCTGCTCATTTTCCGCCAAATCAATGGACTACGCTTTAGACAGATTGGCGATTGTACATCGATGAGATTGTGAGATTGCATGGAGTGCCGTATTCATCGTATCGTATGCAGATCCTAGGTTCACTTCTAGATTCCGGGGTAGTCTTGAGAGCCCTAGGAACTAGATTGAACTTCGATCGCATTCCATCCACGCATGCATGGCCACCGAGAGGGTAATTCAGATCTTGGAGGATATGCTACGGGCTTGTGTTATTGAGTTTGAGGGTAGTTGGGATACACACTTGCCTTTGATTGAGTTTGCTTACAACAACAGCTACCAATCAAGCATTGGGATGCCTCCATATGAAGCTTTGTATGGCAGAAAATGTAGAACCCCGTTGTGTTGGGATGACGTGGGTGAAAGAAAGATGATCGGACCCGAAATTGTTCAACAGACTGAAGAGAAAATCAGGGTGATCAGAGAGCGACTTAAAGTCGCATCGCATCACAATAGTCCTATGTTGATTTGAAAAGAAGGGACATTGAGTATGCAGTGGGTGAGAAAGTTTTCCTCAAGGTTTCTCCTTGGAAGAGGATTATGAGATTCGGCAGAAAGGGAAAACTAAGTCCTCGTTTTATCGGGCCATATGAGGTTCTGGAAAGAGTGGGTCCTTTGGCTTATCGGTTGGCACTACCTCCAGAGTTGGAGAAGATACATAATGTCTTCCATGTGTCTATGTTAAGGAGGTATCGATCAGACCCATCTCATGTACTACCAGTAGAGGAAATTGAAGTGAATCCAGACCTCACATATGAAGAAGAACCCATAGAGATTCTGGCATATGAGGTGAAGCAGCTACGGAACAAGCAGATACCGTTGGTAAAAGTGCTGTGGAACCATCATTCGGGCCAGGAGGCTACTTGGGAACGAGAGGAGGACATGAGGAGATAGCACCCATAGCTATTCATACATTGATACCAGGTAAAATTTCGAGACGAAATTTATTTAAGGGGGGGAGACTTGTAACACCCCCGTTGTATAGCCTAGTATATTTCACTGTTCCGGAGACCGGTGTCGGTCCGGACAATTAATGGGATTAGGGCCACACTTAAGACAATTTGAGAAGCCATAAACACAAATAATTAGTAATGTTTAATTAGTTAACTATAAATAAGAAAAACAGAACATAAGAGGTTAAACGAAATGAGAGTCACAAATGATGAGTGACCTCCTGAACGAGCATGGAAGTTATTTTAAACTCAAATTTGAACCGTAAAAGTGACGCTGCGATCCTTAGGACCCTTATGAACACAAGTGGAAAAGAGAAAATTATGAAAAGAACGTTAAGTCGGTCAAATAATTAGGTCGTGAGCGGAAGAAATATTGGATTATTTGCAAACCGGATGAACGCGAGGGGCAATTTGGTCAATTGACCAGAGTCGACTCTGACCTAATCACAAATAAAATCGGAGAAAAGAAAATTTCGGAATTGACAATAGAATTAAAGAACTAATAAAAAAATAAAAAAAAAAGAGAAAAGGAAAGAGTTTGGAAAAGTAAAAAGTTATGACATCATGCATGATGTCATAACTAAATTCATAAATTGAATTAATTAATTGGGATTTTTCTTGTGGTCTTCCATAACTAAAATTTATAAAAGAAAATAAAAGAAAAAAAAAGTTTAGAAAGCTCTTCTTCCCGTAGCTCACTTTCATTCTCCCTCTCCCTCACCCAAAACCTTCATTAAAGCTCATTTTGAGCTTGATTAAATCCCTAACTCCACCATAGAAAGTTAAACCTCCAATATTAAACCTTGATTTCAAGCCTTGATAGAGGACTTGACAACAAAAAAAAAAAAAGAAAGGAAGAAGTTTGAAGGAAAGAAATTCTGCACTAAGGTTAGTAGATTAAATTTGATTTTTTTTGTTGAATTAGTTGTGTTATTAGTCTAATTAACTAGAAACTAAAGAAATGAAATAAAAAAAAAATTGTGAAGGACAAACTAAAATTTGGGCAGCTTGAGAGGAGTATGATTTACATGAATTTGATGCATTAGAATAAGTTTAAAAGCTTTGATTAGTGAATGGTTAAGGTTAAGTGCACTAGTTGTGATTTAATGCATGAGATGGAAGAGCTAGGGTTTGAATGTTAGGGTCTTGAGGAAAAATTTAGGAGAAATGCATAAATGGCATGTTTAACCTATTGTGAAATGAAATAATGGTCAATTATGACCAAATAAGTTGTGTGGGAATGGTAGGAAATTAAACCAAATTCGTAGGTTTAAAGGTCATGCTGCTGGCAGCATGACCAAACCCACTTTGAAGGACCAAAACTCAAATTTTACAAGTCCAATTGATATGCCACCAATTGGAGATGAAAATAGACATAAAAGAGCACAATTTTCATTAAGGAACCATGACCAAAAACTGACCAAAACTTGGTGAAACAATTGACCAAAGCGAATTGATTGCAGGCTGCCCTGCACCAAAACTGACCAAATGAACAGTAACTGTTCATTTGGTCATAACTCGAGCTAGGTAGGTCAAATTGACCTGAAATGTTACCAGCAATTAGATATGATATAGACCTAAAACTTTCATGAAGAACACCAACCCAAATTAGGCCATTAACTCATTCAAATCATTGAGCAAATTTAAAATTACTGTACTGAAACTCTGCAGAATTATCAGTTGAGCAGCAATGTTTGGATGGCTATAACTCTCTCTAGAAAACTCGGATTTAGGCGATTCTTGAACCGATGGAAACCTGAGACATAGTAGAACATTTCATATGAAGAAAGTGAGACCAAATTATGAACTTAACTTTATCAAATTACTGACCAAAGTTGGATCAAAATCTGCCAGAACCCAAAATTGCAGCATGAACAGTGCACGTGAACAGTAAACTTATTTTGACCATAACTTGAGCTACAAAACTCCGATTGAGGTGATCCAAAAATGAGAATACACTTAAGACAATAAGGAACATTTTCTATGAAGGAAGTTTTGTCAAATTCCAACAGTAGATCGACCAATGGAATAGTGCAACTTCGGAGCACAAAGCGAAAATTGGCAATTTTGCCAAAATGACCTATGCTTTGAAAAAGTGACCAAAACCAACAAGTTTCATGAACAAAATGTGGTATGTGGGTGAAGTTGGAGTTCCCATACCTATTAATCCTTAGAAAGTCAATTATTTGACTTAAATAGTGCAGTGAATAGTAACCCGAAACACAAAATTTCGAGAACGTCGAATTTAACACGTTAGAAATAGGTAAATGCGAAGTTAAAATTTATTTTGGGATTTATGTTAAGTTCTAGTACTGAAACATTGTAAAATTTTGTGTTTCAGTTGAAAAGAATATCGGGAAGGAACCCGAGGAAACGAGTCGAGGTTAAGGGACGACTCGCTTGAGGTTTGTGCACAATAAACCCTATTTAAGCATTTTATCCTTGAAAAATTGATTTATTACGCATTATGAATTCATGAATTTTTGTGTTGCCACCTTGTGATCACATTGTAACTTTGGAAAATTGATTTGATTTTTGTATGCAATATTTGAATGAAATGTTTGAAACGAATTTTTGATTAACACTTAGCATGACAGTTACTTATCATGCCTCCTCCATTTATGGGGTTGAGATCGTTTATTTTCCTCCCTCTCTGGCTTGCCAGTTGAGGTTGTAGATCGGATGAGTACTCATTAGCTAGCTAGCCACCTCCCTCATTGGTTTCGATTAATGGGGTTGAGATTGCTTTGTCGTGGTGTACAACACGGCATTGATCGGAAATTTTGTGTCATGGCTTAAGTTGTGTACGACTTTGGCAACACTGTGTTTACGCAATTGTTTGACTAAACTGTTGTTTAATATATTATTTGACAAAATGAGTTGTTATGAGCTTGATATTTGTGAAATGTGATTGTGAAGTATTCAAATTATGTTTCATCAATAAATGATTTATGTATCACATTTTAAATCTTTATTGTGCACCACTGAGTATGTTTATACTCAGCGATAGTTTAATTTACTGTCGCAGATCAAAGCAAGGAGAAAGCAGCAGAGTGAGCTGCGGAATTGACAAGATCTTTTTGATCCCTTTTTGTACGGGTATTGTTTTATACCCTTATGGTTATTTTGATGTAAATACTGTAATGTCATAAGTATCAATGTAAATTGAGCAGTTGTAAATAAATTGTAATAATATTGTTTTGGGTTTGTTTCTGTAAATTTAATATTTGTAAACATGAATTTTCTACTTTATGTTTTGTAAATGAAAATATTAAATACTTTGAGATGAGAAATCTTGATTTGTATTGTGAAATTATTTGAAGTGCCTTGATTGAGTTGATTTGAGAATTATTGGTGGTTGGGAGTTGTGAAATATTTTTGGAAGTGCTTTTTACAGGTATTTGAAGAACTGGTTTCTCAAAATACAGAGGGAACTCTGTCAAAATTTTTATAAAATTTGCGACAAAATTTGAATGGACAAAATTTTTTACTAGTATTTAAACTTTGAATAAATAGTTTTTAATTCTTACCAAAATGCTCACCACTTCCAAAATGTAAGAAAATTGTTTTAAAATCCCTTGTAGGGTACTTAATGAGTTATCGGTAGGTGAAGTTCGGTAGTTCATTAAGTATTCTACGGGAGCATGTTATGCCTTACGGAGGGATAAGGTGTGACATGTTTTAGTGGTATCAGAGCATGGTTTTTGAATAAATTTTGACTGTGTATGAATATTTTATTGATAAGTACAACTGCTCAAGAGTCTTTAATTGATACATATGACATATTTACATCATGAATATGCACTAACGGAGGTCAACCTCCTTGTGTTTGATCTCAGGAAGTAGAAAATTGTGAAAAACGGAATGGAAGGAGGAGATCATTCCGAAGAACAATCTGTTGAGGCTGAGGTTCAAGGGGAAGCCCCAGCACTCCAGAATGTGAGTGGGTCAGCCACTCCGGCTCCTGCTCCAGCACCGCAGTTTCCTGCTCAATTTATGCAGCAGATGGCTGCCTTCTTTCAGCAAATGGCGGGTAATGTGCCACCCCAAGCTCAAATGCCGATGCATGGCACAACCACGACCCTCGGCTCGGCAATATGAAAAGCGATGAAATTTGGGGCTCACCGAGTTTAAAGGCACCGTGGATCCACCGAAGCGAGCAGTGGTTGGAAAGAATGGAGCAGGTTTTTAGAAAGGCTGCGATTATCTGAAGAAATGAAGTTTGAGTATTCGTCTCCTTATTACATGGGGATGCCTATGAATGGTGGAAGACCATCCCCACGACTGGTGGAGCCACTGTGTTAACACAGTCGGACTTCTTGAGGAGTTCAGGCGAAATGGGTTCCGATGCATATGTGGACATGAAGTTGCAAGAATTTACGAGTTTAAAACAAGGGAACCGAATGCGAGAATATGAGAGAGATTTTTCAAGACTAAGCCACTATCTTTGGAAGCTTAGTCTCCACCCAGCAGACGATGCAAGAGGTTTGAGTCAGGCTAAGGCGAGTGCGAGAATGCAAGTTGTGGGTTTGGACATCAAAATTTTCTGAATTGATCTCACAAGCCTTGGAAATAGAAAGGATAGAATCTGAAGGCGGTGAAGAAGGGTTCACAAGAGAAAGAGAAAAGCGAAAAGATTCTTGAACAAACATGCGGAAGTGGTTGCAGGAAGAGGAAAGCAGTTTGGGGATCTAGCTCCGTAGAGGCAGAGGTAGATTTTACGGCCAAAGACCACCCGATGCAGTCGGCCAGACCAATGAGCACCCGAGGATCTCTATCGGTCCGGTAGTGTGAAACGTGTGGTAGAACACATGGTGGGGTTTGTTTCAAGGCTACTGGTGCATGTTTTAACTATGGAGGAAGCAGACATTTCGCTAAGGATTGCACTAGTCCGCGCCGGTCTGGATCATTCACTACATCTGAAGGATCAGCTCAAGTCTCTGCACCCAGGGTCACGATCATTGCTAGAGGCGAGAGGCGGTAGAGTCTGGTAACACCCCTGGAAGTCAGAGCACTGTTAACCAGCCAACATCCAGTGGCGCACCAGTTAGAGTATATACCATGCGTCAAAGGGAAGAGGCTGAAACATCAGATGTTGTAGCTGGTAATTTCTCCATCCTTGACAAAGATGTGCATGTGTTATTTGATCCTGGCTCCACACATTCGTATGTTAGTGCTAGTGTGATGTGTTCTACTACTATTCTGTGTGTACCAATGGACTATGATGTGTTAGTAACTAGTCCATTAGGCCGAGGTCGGGTAAATAGGCTATATAGAGCGTCCTTTGGTGATCCAAGGACACACTTTTGTCTGATTTAATTGAAATGCCCTTGAGATTATGACATTATCTTGGGCATGGATTGGTTAGCTTGAGCATCATGCTATGATTGATTTGTAGATTGAAAACGATCACTTTTGGTCTTCCTCGGTATGGTGATGTAGTAATGTCTGAGGGAGAGGCGATTATTGCCTTCAAACATCATTTAATTTGCAGCTAGAAAAATGATTAGAAAAGGGTGTGAGGCGAACTTGGCACATGTGAAATACACCCAAGTGCGGAGTCCAGCACTGAACCACAATCCTACGGTAAGTGACTTTCCGGATGTGTTTCCTGATGAATTGCCAGGATTACCTCGAGCGAAGTGCGATTTGAAATTGATGTTATGCAGTGTGGACCCAATCTCCATAACGCCATACAGAATGGTACCAGCAGAACTAAAAGAATTGAAAGTGCAGTTGCAAGAGTTACTTGATAAGGGTTTCATTCGCCCTAGTGTGTCACCTTGGGGAGCGCCAGTATTATTTGTAAAGAAGAAGGATGGCACTCTCCGGCTATGCATTGACTATCAGCAGTTGAATAAGGTGAAAATAAAGAACAGATACCCATTACCCCGTATTGATGACTTGTTTGATCAGTTGAAGTGCGGTATATTCTCCAAAATTGACCTGAGATCAGGTTATTATCAGCTGAAAGTACAAGAGCAGAGTATTTCTAAAACTGCCTTCAGAACCCGTTATGGCCATTATGAATTCCTAGTCATGCCATTCGGGTTAACCAATGCTCCGGCTGCTTTTATGGATCTGATGAACACTATTTTCAGACCATACCTCGACCAGTTTGTTGTGGTATTTATCGATTATATATTAGTCTATTCGAGGAATGCAGAAGAGCATGATAGACATCTGTGGATTGTACTGCAAACTTTGAGGGAGAAACAGCTATATGCCAAATTGTCGAAGTGTGAATTTTGGCTGAAGGAGATATCCTTTTTGGGGCATGTAGTGTCAGAAGAGGGCATTAAGGTAGATCCTAGCAAGATTGAAGCTGTCCTTAATTGGAAGCCACCCAAAAATGTCACAGAGATTCGTAGTTTTCTGGGTTTAGCTGGATACTACCGTAGATTTGTGAAGGGATTCTCCATGTTGGCATCTCCATTGACCAAGCTGCTTAGAAAAGATGTAAAATTTCAGTGGACGGATAAATGCCAACAGAGTTTCGATGAATTGAAGAAATGTTTGACTGAAGCTCCAGTCCTGACTTTACCTACACCGGGTAAAGAATATACAGTCTACAGCGATGCTTCTCATAATGGGTTAGGTTGTGTGTTGATGCAAGATCGAAATGTCATTGCCTATGCATCACGCCAGCTAAAACCGCATGAGAGGAATTATCCGACACATGATTTGGAGCTTGCAGCTATTGTGTTTGCTCTTAAGATCTGGAGACATTATTTGTATGGGGAGAAGTGTTACATTTACACAGATCATAAGAGTTTGAAGTATTTGGGCACACAGAAAGAGTTAAATTTTATAAAGAGGAGATGGTTAGAAATGATAAAGACTATGATTATGCGATAGACTATCAGCCAGGGAAAGCTAATGTTGTAGCTGATGCCTTAAGTCGCAAGACTATGGCAAGTCTACGGGTTACTCTTTTGTCTTTGGTACATGAGTTAAGATCATTGCATGCCAGCTTAGAGGTTAATGATGAGGGGCAAGCAACAGTTGCATGGCATGTACAGCCAGTGTTGATTGATCAGATTAGAATGGCTACTCAGAATGATCAGAAGTATCATAAGCTGTTGGGAGAAGTCCGGCAGGGCAAGAAACCAGAGTTCTCAGTTAGAGATGATGGTTTCTTTGCTACACAGAGCGAGAATATGTGTTCCTATTGATGTTGAATTGAGGAAGATCATTTTGAAGGAAGCACATGAGTCTCCTTTTGCCATGCACCCTGGTGGCACAAAAATGTATAAAGGGTTAAAGGAGCATTACTGGTGGATGGGTATGAAGAGAGATGTGGCAGAGTTTATTTCTAAATGCCTAACTTGTCGACAAGTAAAGCGAGCATCAAGTACCATTTGGGTTGTTACATCCACTACCAGTACCAGAATGGAAATGGGAGAGAATAACAATGGATTTTGTGATGGGACTTCCAAGGACACAGAAGAGTCATGATGCAGTTTGGGTCATTGTTGACAGACTAACCAAGTCTGCTCATTTTCTGCCAGTCCGAATGGACTACAGTTTGGACAGATTGGCCAGATTGTACATCGATGAGATTGTGAGATTGCATGGAGTGCCAGTATCTATCGTATCAGACAGAGATCCTAGGTTCACTTCTAGATTCTGGGGTAGTCTTCAGAGAGCCCTAGGAACTAGATTGAACTTGATCTTGCATTCCATCCACGACGGATGGCGATGCGAGAGGGTAATTCAGATCTTGGAGGATATGCTACGGGCTTGTGTTATTGAGTTTGAGGGTAGTTGGGATACACACTTGCCTTTGATTGAGTTTGCTTACAACAACAGCTACCAATCAAGCATTGGGATGCCTCCATATGAAGCTTTGTATGGCAGAAAATGTAGAACCCCGTTGTGTTGGGATGACGTGGGTGAAAGAAAGATGATCGGACCCGAAATTGTTCAACAGACTGAAGAGAAAATCAGGGTGATCAGAGATCGACTTAAAGCTGCATCAGACCGTCAAAAGTCCTATGTTGATTTGAAAAGAAGGGACATTGAGTATGTAGTGGGTGAGAAAGTTTTCCTCAAGGTTTCTCCTTGGAAGAGGATTATGAGATTCGGCAGAAAGGGAAAACTAAGTCCTCGTTTTATCGGGCCATATGAGGTTCTGGAAAGAGTGGGTCCTTTGGCTTATCGGTTGGCACTACCTCCAGAGTTGGAGAAGATACATAATGTCTTCCATGTGTCTATGTTAAGGAGGTATCGATCAAACCCATCTCATGTACTACCAGTAGAGGAAATTGAAGTGAATCCAGACCTCACATATGAAGAAGAACCCATAGAGATTCTGGCATATGAGGTGAAGCAGCTACGGAACAAGCAGATACCGTTGGTAAAAGTGTTGTGGAACCATCATTCGGGCCAGGAGGCTACTTGGGAACGAGAGGAGGACATGAGGAGATAGCACCCATAGCTATTCATACATTGATACCAGGTAAAATTTCGAGACGAAATTTATTTAAGGGGGGGAGACTTGTAACACCCCCGTTGTATAGCCTAGTATATTTCAACATTAGGAGACCGGTGTCGGTCCGGACAATTAATGGGATTAGGGCCACACTTAAGACAATTTGAGAAGCCATAAACACAAATAATTAGTAATGTTTAATTAGTTAACTATAAATAAGAAAAACAGAACATAAGAGGTTAAACGAGCCGAGAGTCACAGCGATGAGTGACCTCCTCGGGAACGACTGCGAAGTTATTTTAAACTCAAATTTCGAATCGTAAAAAGTGACGTTGAGGTCCTTAGGACCCTTATGAACACAGTGGAAAAGAGAAAATCATGAAAAAGAACTGTTAAGTCAGTCAAATAATTAGGTCAGGGAGCCGGAAGAAATATTGGATTATTTGCAAACCGGGATGAGCCGAGGGGCAATTTGGTCAATTGACCCGAGAGTGACTCGACCTAATCACAAATAAAATCGAGAAAAGAAAATTTGAATTGACAATAGAATTAAAGAACTAATAAAAATAAAAAAAAAAGAGAAAAGGAAAGAGTTTGGAAAGTAAAGTTATGACATCATGCATGATGTCATAACTAAATTCATAAATTGAATTAATTAATTGGGATTTTTCTTGTGGTCTTCCATAACTAAAATTTATAAAAGAAAATAAAAGAAAAAAAAAGTTTAGAAAGCTCTTCTTCCCGTAGCTCACTTTCATTCTCCCTCTCCCTCACCCAAAACCTTCATTAAAGCTCATTTTGAGCTTGATTAAATCCCTAACTCCACCATAGAAAGTTAAACCTCCAATATTAAACCTTGATTTCAAGCCTTGATAGAGGACTTGACAACAAAAAAAAAAAAGAAAGGAAGAAGTTTGAAGGAAAGAAATTCTGCACTAAGGTTAGTAGATTAAATTTGATTTTTTTTGTTGAATTAGTTGTGTTATTAGTCTAATTAACTAGAAACTAAAGAAATGAAATAAAAAAAAAATTGTGAAGGACAAACTGAAATTTGGGCAGCTTGAGAGGAGTATGATTTACATGAATTTGATGCATTAGAATAAGTTTAAAAGCTTTGATTAGTGAATGGTTAAGGTTAAGTGCACTAGTTGTGATTTAATGCATGAGATGGAAGAGCTAGGGTTTGAATGTTAGGGTTTTGAGGCAAAATTTAGGAGAAATGCATAAATGGCATGTTTAACCTATTGTGAAATGAAATAATGGTCAATTATGACCAAATAAGTTGTGTGGGAATGGTAGGAAATTAAACCAAATTCGTAGGTTTAAAGGTCATGCTGCTGGCAGCATGACCAAACCCACTTTGAAGGACCAAAACTCAAATTTTACAAGTCCAATTGATATGCCACCAATTGGAGATGAAAATAGACATAAAAGAGCACAATTTTCATTAAGGAACCATGACCAAAAACTGACCAAAACTTGGTGAAACAATTGACCAAAGCGAATTGATTGCAGGCTGCCTCAAGATTAAAACTGACCAAATGAACAGTAACTGTTCATTTGGTCATAACTCGAGCTAGGTAGGTCAAATTGACCTGAAATGTTACCAGCAATTAGATATGATATAGACCTAAAACTTTCATGAAGAACACCAACCCAAATTAGGCCATTAACTCATTCAAATCATTGAGCAAATTTAAAATTACTGTACTGAAACTCTGCAGAATTATCAGTTGAGCAGCAATGTTTGGATGGCTATAACTCTCTCTAGAAAACTCGGATTTAGGCGATTCTTGAACCGATGGAAACCTGAGACATAGTAGAACATTTCATATGAAGAAAGTGAGACCAAATTATGAACTTAACTTGATCAAATTACTGACCAAAGTTGGATCAAAATCTGCCAGAACCCAAAATTGCAGCATGAACAGTGCACGTGAACAGTAAACTTATTTTGACCATAACTTGAGCTACAAAACTCCGATTGAGGTGACCCAAAAATGAGAATACACTTAAGACAATAAGGAACATTTTCTATGAAGGAAGTTTTGTCAAATTCCAACAGTAGATCGACCAATGGAATAGTGCAACTTCGGAGCACAAAACCGAAAATTGGCAATTTTGCCAAAATGACCTATGCTTTGAAAAAGTGACCAAAACCAACAAGTTTCATGAACAAAATGTGGTATGTGGGTGAAGTTGGAGTTCCCATACCTATTAATCCTTAGAAAGTCAATTATTTGACTTAAATAGTGCAGTGAATAGTAACCCGAAACACAAAATTTCGAGAACGTCGAATTTAACACGTTAGAAATAGGTAAATGCGAAGTTAAAATTTGTTTTGGGATTTATGTTAAGTTCTAGTACTGAAACATTGTAAAATTTTGTGTTTCAGTTGAAAAGAATATCGGGAAGGAACCCGAGGAAACGAGTCGAGGTTAAGGGACGACTCGCTTGAGGTTTGTGCACAATAAACCCTATTTAAGCATTTTATCCTTGAAAAATTGATTTATTACGCATTATGAATTCATGAATTTTTGTGTTGCCACCTTGTGATCACATTGTAACTTTGGAAAATTGATTTGATTTTTGTATGCAATATTTGAATGAAATGTTTGAAACGAATTTTTGATTAACACTTAGCATGACAGTTACTTATCATGCCTCCTCCATTTATGGGGTTGAGATCGTTTATTTTCCTCCCTCTCTGGCTTGCCAGTTGAGGTTGTAGATCGGATGAGTACTCATTAGCTAGCTAGCCACCTCCCTCATTGGTTTCGATTAATGGGGTTGAGATTGCTTTGTCGTGGTGTACAACACGGCATTGATCGGAAATTTTGTGTCATGGCTTAAGTTGTGTACGACTTTGGCAACACTGTGTTTACGCAATTGTTTGACTAAACTGTTGTTTAATATATTATTTGACAAAATGAGTTGTTATGAGCTTGATATTTGTGAAATGTGATTGTGAAGTATTCAAATTATGTTTCATCAATAAATGATTTATGTATTACATTTTAAATCTTTATTGTGCACCACTGAGTATGTTTATACTCAGCGATAGTTTAATTTACTGTCGCAGATCAAAGCAAGGAGAAAGTAGCAGAGTGAGTCATGAATTGACAAGATCTTTTTGATCCCTTTTTGTACGGGTATTGTTTTATACCCTTATGGTTATTTTGATGTAAATACTGTAATGTCATAAGTATCAATGTAAATTGAGCAGTTGTAAATAAATTGTAATAATATTGTTTTGGGTTTGTTTCTGTAAATTTAATATTTGTAAACATGAATTTTCTACTTTATGTTTTGTAAATGAAAATATTAAATACTTTGAGATGAGAAATCTTGATTTGTATTGTGAAATTATTTGAAGTGCCTTGATTGAGTTGATTTGAGAATTATTGGTGGTTGGGAGTTGTGAAATATTTTTGGAAGTGCTTTTTACAGGTATTTGAAGAACTGGTTTCTCAAAATACAGAGGAAACTCTGTCAAAATTGTTATAAAATTTGCAACAAAATTTGAATGGACAAAATTTTTTACTAGTATTTAAACTTTGAATAAATGGTTTTTAATTCTTACCAAAATGCTCACCACTTCCAAAATGTAAGAAAATTGTTTTAAAATCCCTTGTAGGGTACTTAATGAGTTATCGGTAGGTGAAGTTCGGTAGTTCATTAAGTATTCTACGGGAGCATGTTATGCCTTACGGAGGGATAAGGTGTGACATGTTTTAGTGGTATCAGAGCATGGTTTTTGAATAAATTTTGACTGTGTATGAATATTTTATTGATAAGTACAACTGCTCAAGAGTCTTTAATTGATACATATGACATATTTACATCATGAATATGCACTACCTGCGGTCAACCTCCTTGTGTTTGATCTCGTGAAGTAGAAAATTGTGAAAACGGAATGGAAGGAGGAGATCATTCGAAGAACAACTGTTGAGGCCGAGGTTCAAGGGGAAGCCCCAAAGACCTGCACGTGAGTGGGTCACCACTCCGGCCTCGCTCCAAAGACCGCAGTTTCCTGCTCAATTTATGCAGCAGATGGCTGCCTTCTTTCAGCAAATGGCGGGTAATGTGCCACCCCAAGCTCAAATGCCAAGTACTGCAAAGACAACCACAAATTTCTCACTGGCAATATGAAAAACTGATGAAATTTGGGGCTACCGAGTTTAAAGGCACTGTGGATCCACTGGAAGCAGAACAGTGGTTGGAAAGAATGGAACGGGTTTTTAGAAAGCTGCAGTGTACAGAAGAAATGAAGTTTGAGTATTCTGTCTCCTTATTACATGGGGATGCCTATGAATGGTGGAAGACCATCCCCCACAGCCTGGTGGAGCCACCTGTGTTAACCTGGTCAGACTTCTTGAGGGAGTTCCGACAGAAATGGGTTCCCGATGCATATGTGGACATGAAGTTGCAAGAATTTCTGAGTTTAAAACAAGGGAACCGAACTGTAGCAGAATATGAGAGAGATTTTTCAAGACTAAGCCACTATGCTGGAAGCTTAGTCTCCACCCCCAGAGACAGATGCAAGAGGTTTGAGTCCGGGCTAAGGCAGAGTCTGAGAATGCAAGTTGTGGGTTTCAGACATCAAAATTTTGCTGAATTGATCTCACAAGCCTTGGAAATAGAAAGGATAGAATCTGAAGGGGCAGTGAAGAAGGGTTCACAAGAGAAAGAGAAAACTGAAAAGATTACTGAACAAACATCTGGAAGTGGTTCTGGGAAGAGGAAACAGTTTGGGGGATCTAGCTCCCGTAGAGGCAGAGGTAGATTTTCTGGCCAAAGACCACCCCGGTCTGGTCAGCAGACCCAGCAGGCACCCCGAGGATCTCTATCGGTCCGGCAGTGTGAAACGTGTGGTAGAACACATGGTGGGGTTTGTTTCAAGGCTACTGGTGCATGTTTTAACTGTGGAGGAAGCGGACATTTCGCTAAGGATTGCACTAGTCCGCGCCGGTCTGGATCTTTCACTACATCCAAGGATCACCAAGTCTCGCACCTGCAGGGTCACGCCACCGCTAGAGGCAGAGGCAGAGGTAGGGGTCCTGGTAACACCCCTGGAAGTCAGAGCACTGTTAACCAGCCAGCATCCAGTGGCGCACCAGTTAGAGTATATACCATGCGTCAAAGGGAAGAGGCTGAAACATCAGATGTTGTAGCTGGTAATTTCTCCATCCTTGACAAAGATGTGCATGTGTTATTTGATCCTGGCTCCACACATTCGTATGTTAGTGCTAGTGTGATGTGTTCTACTACTATTCCGTGTGTACCAATGGACTATGATGTGTTAGTAACTAGTCCATTAGGCCAGGAGGTCAGGGTAAATAGGCTATATAGAGACTGTCCTTTGGTGATCCAAGGACACACTTTTTTGTCTGATTTAATTGAAATGCCCTTCAGAGATTATGACATTATCTTGGGCATGGATTGGTTAGCCAGGCATCATGCTATGATTGACTGTAGACTGAAGACAGTCACTTTTGGTCTTCCTCAGTATGGTGATGTAGTAATACAGGGGGAGAGGCAGTTATTGCCTTCAAACATCATTTCACCAGACCGCTAGAAAATGATTAGAAAAGGGTGTGAGGCGATTGGCACATGTGATAGACACCCAAGTGGGGAGTCCAAAGATCAAGGACATTCCTACGGTATGTGACTTTCTGGATGTGTTTCCTGATGAATTGCCAGGATTACCTCCAGAACGAGAAGTGCAGTTTGAAATTGATGTTATGCCTGGTGTGGACCCAATCTCCATAACGCCATACAGAATGGTACCAGCAGAACTAAAAGAATTGAAAGTGCAGTTGCAAGAGTTACTTGATAAGGGTTTCATTCGCCCTAGTGTGTCACCTTGGGGAGCGCCAGTATTATTTGTAAAGAAGAAGGATGGCACTCTCCGGCTATGCATTGACTATCAGCAGTTGAATAAGGTGACAATAAAGAACAGATACCCATTACCCCGTATTGATGACTTGTTTGATCAGTTGAGGGGTGCAGCTGTATTCTCCAAAATTGACCTGAGATCAGGTTATTATCAGCTGAAAGTACAAGAGCAGAGTATTTCTAAATCGCCTTCGTAACCCGTTATGGCCATTATGAATTCCTAGTCATGCCCTACGGGTTAACCAAAGCTCCGGCTGCTTTTATGGATCTGATGAACACTATTTTCAGACAATACCACGACCAGTTTGTTGTGGTAATTATCGATTATATATTAGTCTATTCGAGGAATGCGAAGAGCATGATAGACATCCATGGATTGTACCGCAAACTTTGAGGGAGAAAGACTATATGCCAAATTGTCGAAGTGTGAATTTTGGTGAAGGAGATATCCTTTTGGGGCATGTAGTGTCGAAGAGGGCATTAAGGTAGATCCTAGCAAGATTGAAGTCGCCCCTTAATTGGAAGCCACCCAAAAATGTCACAGATTCGTAGTTTTCTGGGTTTAGCTGGATACTACCGTAGATTTGTGAAGGGATTCTCCATGTTGGCATCTCCATTGACCAAGCTGCTTAGAAAAGATGTAAAATTTCAGTGGACGGATAAATGCCAACAGAGTTTCGATGAATTGAAGAAATGTTTGACTGAAGCTCCAGTCCTGACTTTACCTACACCGGGTAAAGAATATACAGTCTACAGCGATGCTTCTCATAATGGGTTAGGTTGTGTGTTGATGCAAGATCGAAATGTCATTGCCTATGCATCACGCCAGCTAAAACCGCATGAGAGGAATTATCCGACACATGATTTGGAGCTTGCAGCTATTGTGTTTGCTCTTAAGATCTGGAGACATTATTTGTATGGGGAGAAGTGTTACATTTACACAGATCATAAGAGTTTGAAGTATTTGGGCACCCAGAAAGAGTTGAATTTGAGACAGAGGAGATGGTTAGAATTGATAAAAGACTATGATTGTCTGATAGACTATCAGCCAGGGAAAGCTAATGTTGTGGCTGATGCCTTAAGTCGCAAGACTATGGCAAGTCTACGGGTTACTCCTTTGTCTTTGGTACATGAGTTAAGATCATTGCATGCCAGCTTAGAGGTTAATGATGAGGGGCAAGCAACAGTTGCATGGCATGTACAGCCAGTGTTGATTGATCAGATTAGAATGGCTACTCAGAATGATCAGAAGTATCAGAAGCTGTTGGGAGAAGTCCGGCAGGGCAAGAAACCAGAGTTCTCAGTTAGAGATGATGGTTTACTGCTACACCAGGGCAGAATATGTGTTCCTATTGATGTTGAATTGAGGAAGATCATTTTGAAGGAAGCACATGAGTCTCCTTTTGCCATGCACCCTGGTGGCACAAAAATGTATAAAGGGTTAAAGGAGCATTACTGGTGGATGGGTATGAAGAGAGATGTGGCAGAGTTTATTTCTAAATGCCTAACTTGTCAGCAAGTAAAGGCAGAGCATCAAGTACCCGCTGGGTTGTTACATCCACTACCAGTACCAGAATGGAAATGGGAGAGAATAACAATGGATTTTGTGATGGGACTTCCAAGGACACAGAAGAGTCATGATGCAGTTTGGGTCATTGTTGATGACTAACCAAGTCCGCTCATTTTCCGCCAAATCAATGGACTACGCTTGGACAGATTGGCCGATTGTACATCGATGAGATTGTGAGATTGCATGGAGTGCCAGATTCATTGTATCGCATGCAGATCCTAGGTTCACTTCTAGATTCGGGTAGTCTTCAGAGAGCCCTAGGAACTAGATTGAACTTCGATCTTGCATTCCATCCACGCATGATGGCCACCCGAGAGGGTAATTCAGATCTTGGAGGATATGCTACGGGCTTGTGTTATTGAGTTTGAGGGTAGTTGGGATACACACTTGCCTTTGATTGAGTTTGCTTACAACAACAGCTACCAATCAAGCATTGGGATGCCTCCATATGAAGCTTTGTATGGCAGAAAATGTAGAACCCCGTTGTGTTGGGATGACGTGGGTGAAAGAAAGATGATCGGACCCAAAATTGTTCAACAGATCAAGAGAAAATCGGGGTGATCGAGATCGACTTAAAGTCGCATCGCATCACAAAAGTCCTATGTTGATTTGAAAAGAAGGGACATTGAGTATGCGATGGGTGAGAAAGTTTTCCTCAAGGTTTCTCCTTGGAAGAGGATTATGAGATTCGCAGAAGGGAAAACTAAGTCCTCGCTTTATCGGGCCATATGAGGTTCGGAAAGAGTGGGTCCTTTGGCTTATCGGTTGGCACTACCTCCAGAGTTGGAGAAGATACATAATGTCTTCCATGTGTCTATGTTGAGGAGGTATCGATCAGACCCATCTCATGTACTACCAGTAGAGGAAATTGAAGTGAATCCAGACCTCACATATGAAGAAGAACCCATAGAGATTCTGGCATATGAGGTGAAGCAGCTACGGAACAAGCAGATACCGTAGGTAAAAGTCTTTGTGGAACCATCATTCGGCCAGAGGCTACTTGGGAACGAGAGGAGGACATGAGGAGACAGCACCTGACTATTCGGACATTGATACTGGTAAAATTTCGAGACGAAATTTATTTAAGGTGGGGAGACTTGTAACACCCCAGTTGTATAGCCTGGTATATTTCACTGTTCAGGAGAACGCTGTCTGTCAGGACAATTAATGGGATTAGGGCCACACTTAAGACAATTTGAGAAGCCATAACCACAAATAATTAGTAATGTTTAATTAGTTAACTATAAATAAGAAAAACAGAACATAAGAGGTTAAACGAGCCGAGAGTCACAAATGATGAGTGACCTCCTGAACGATCGCGAAGTTATTTTAAACTCAAATTTGAACCGTAAAAGTGACGCCATGTCCTTAGGACCCTTATGAACACAAAGTGGAAAAGAGAAAATCATGAAAAGAACTGTTAAGTCACCAAATAATTAGGTCGTGAGCGGGAAGAAATATTGGATTATTTGCAAACCGGATGAACCGCGAGGGGCAATTTGGTCAATTGACCCCGAGAGTCGACTCGACCTAATCACAAATAAAATCGGAGAAAAGAAAATTTCGGAATTGACAATAGAATTAAAGAAATAATAAAAAAATAAAAAAAAATGAGAAAAGGAAAGAGTTTGGAAAAGTCAAAAGTTATGACATCATGCATGATGTCATAACTAAATTCATAAATTGAATTAATTAATTGGGATTTTTCTTGTGGTCTTCCATAACTAAAATTTATAAAAGAAAATAAAAGAAAAAAAAAGTTTAGAAAGCTCTTCTTCCCGTAGCTCACTTTCATTCTCCCTCTCCCTCACCCAAAACCTTCATTAAAGCTCATTTTGAGCTTGATTAAATCCCTAACTCCACCATAGAAAGTTAAACCTCCAATATTAAACCTTGATTTCAAGCCTTGATAGAGGACTTGACAACAAAAAAAAAAAAAGAAAGGAAGAAGTTTGAAGGAAAGAAATTCTGCACTAAGGTTAGTAGATTAAATTTGATTTTTTTTGTTGAATTAGTTGTGTTATTAGTCTAATTAACTAGAAACTAAAGAAATGAAATAAAAAAAAAAATTGTGAAGGACAAACTGAAATTTGGGCAGCTTGAGAGGAGTATGATTTACATGAATTTGATGCATTAGAATAAGTTTAAAAGCTTTGATTAGTGAATGGTTAAGGTTAAGTGCACTAGTTGTGATTTAATGCATGAGATGGAAGAGCTAGGGTTTGAATGTTAGGGTTTTGAGGCAAAATTTAGGAGAAATGCATAAATGGCATGTTTAACCTATTGTGAAATGAAATAATGGTCAATTATGACCAAATAAGTTGTGTGGGAATGGTAGGAAATTAAACCAAATTCGTAGGTTTAAAGGTCATGCTGCTGGCAGCATGACCAAACCCACTTTGAAGGACCAAAACTCAAATTTTACAAGTCCAATTGATATGCCACCAATTGGAGATGAAAATAGACATAAAAGAGCACAATTTTCATTAAGGAACCATGACCAAAAACTGACCAAAACTTGGTGAAACAATTGACCAAAGTGAATTGATTGCAGGCTGCCCTGCACCAAAACTGACCAAATGAACAGTAACTGTTCATTTGGTCATAACTCGAGCTAGGTAGGTCAAATTGACCTGAAATTTTACCAGAAATTAGATATGATATAGACCTAAAACTTTCATGAAGAACACCAACCCAAATTAGGCCATTAACTCATTCAAATCATTGAGCAAATTTAAAATTACTGTACTGAAACTCTGCAGAATTATCAGTTGAGCAGCAATGTTTGGATGGCTATAACTCTCTCTAGAAAACTCGGATTTAGGCGATTCTTGAACCGATGGAAACCTGAGACATAGTAGAACATTTCATATGAAGAAAGTGAGACCAAATTATGAACTTAACTTGATCAAATTACTGACCAAAGTTGGATCAAAATCTGCCAGAACCCAAAATTGCAGCATGAACAGTGCACGTGAACAGTAAATTTATTTTGACCATAACTTGAGCTACAAAACTCCGATTGAGGTGATCCAAAAATGAGAATACACTTAAGACAATAAGGAACATTTTCTATGAAGGAAGTTTTGTCAAATTCCAACAGTAGATCGACCAATGGAATAGTGCAACTTCGGAGCACAAAACCGAAAATTGGCAATTTTGCCAAAATGACCTATGCTTTGAAAAAGTGACCAAAACCAACAAGTTTCATGAACAAAATGTGGTATGTGGGTGAAGTTGGAGTTCCCATACCTATTAATCCTTAGAAAGTCAATTATTTGACTTAAATAGTGCAGTGAATAGTAACCCGAAACACAAAATTTCGAGAATGTCGAATTTAACACGTTAGAAATAGGTAAATGCGAAGTTAAAATTTATTTTGGGATTTATGTTAAGTTCTAGTACTGAAACATTGTAAAATTTTGTGTTTCAGTTGAAAAGAATATCGGGAAGGAACCCGAGGAAACGAGTCGAGGTTAAGGGACGACTCGCTTGAGGTTTGTGCACAATAAACCCTATTTAAGCATTTTATCCTTGAAAAATTGATTTATTACGCATTATGAATTCATGAATTTTTGTGTTGCCACCTTGTGATCACATTGTAACTTTGGAAAATTGATTTGATTTTTGTATGCAATATTTGAATGAAATGTTTGAAACGAATTTTTGATTCACACTTAGCATGACAGTTACTTATCATGCCTCCTCCATTTATGGGGTTGAGATCGTTTATTTTCCTCCCTCTCTGGCTTGCCAGTTGAGGTTGTAGATCGGATGAGTACTCATTAGCTAGCTTGCCACCTCCCTCATTGGTTTCGATTAATGGGGTAGAGATTGCTTTGTCGTGGTGTATAACACGGCATTGATCGGAAATTTTGTGTCATGGCTTAAGTTGTGTACGACTTTGGCAACACTGTGTTTACGCAATTGTTTGACTAAACTGTTGTTTAATATATTATTTGACAAAATGAGTTGTTATGAGCTTGATATTTGTGAAATATGATTGTGAAGTATTCAAATTATGTTTCATCAATAAATGATTTATGTATCACATTTTAAATCTTTATTGTGCACCACTGAGTATGTTTATACTCAGCGATAGTTTAATTTACTGTCGCAGATCAAAGCAAGGAGAAAGCAGCAGAGTGAGCTGCGGAATTGACAAGATCTTTTTGATCCCGTTTTTGTACGGGTATTGTTTTATACCCTTATGGTTATTTTGATGTAAATACTGTAATGTCATAAGTATCAATGTAAATTGAGCAGTTGTAAATAAATTGTAATAATATTATTTTGGGTTTGTTTCTGTAAATTTAATATTTGTAAACATGAATTTTCTACTTTATGTTTTGTAAATGAAGATATTAAATACTTTGAGATGAGAAATCTTGATTTGTATTGTGAAATTATTTGAAGTGCCTTGATTGAGTTGATTTGAGAATTATTGGTGGTTGGGAGTTGTGAAATATTTTTGGAAGTGCTTTTTACAGGTATTTGAAGAACTGGTTTCTCAAAATACAGAGGGAACTCTGTCAAAATTTTTATAAAATTTGCGACAAAATTTGAATGGACAAAATTTTTTACTAGTATTTAAACTTTGAATAAATGGTTTTTAATTCTTACCAAAATGCTCACCACTTCCAAAATGTAAGAAAATTGTTTTAAAATCCCTTGTAGGGTACTTAATGAGTTATCGGTAGATGAAGTTCGGTAGTTCATTAAGTATTCTAAGGGAGCATGTTATGCCTTACGGAGGGATAAGGTGTGACATAGTTTCCTTCATCAAAGTTGTTGAATTTTGTGTCTAGTTTAACCTTCAATTGGCCTTGTACTAATTGGAGTTACCTAGCTTGAGTTATAACCCTAAGAGTACACTAGACTCAAGTCCAGTATTCTGGTACCTTGAGAGGCAGCATACCAATGCACTTCTTAATACGACAACTCACTCCAATTTAAATTCAATTCACCATAAATGGTCACTAATTGACCATTAAAACACTAATTCACCCTCAAAGCACAAATCTCTCAATTTAATTCAAGAGCCCTAATTCTCAAATTTCAATTCATGCACATACATCCATTAAACATACTAATTCACTATCAATTTTATATCAACACCTCAAACACCATTTGTAACCCATTTTGAATCCATCAAAACCATAAAAACTACTACACCCATATGGCTACCAAATTCCATCCATACCTCTACACAAATGTTTTATTCAATTTCTTACAAATTTCTTACTCAATTTAAGTCCCTAACATGAAAAGAAAGAGAGAGATGTAAAAATAAACACTAACCCTTTTTTAGCAGAATTTTCCCAAACTTAAACTTTACTTTCTCTTCAATTCTTGGCAGTCAAACACTTCTACAAGGTGTGGGTGTAATTTTTAGTGAAGGGACCTAAGGGTTTTGGGGTAAGAATGGAGAGAAATTCAAGCTGGAAGGAAAGAAGAAATGGAGGAGTTTCATGGCCATGGTGGTGCGGCTAGTTGAGAAAGAAAATGATCAGAATTGGTTCTTATTTTACTCATTTTTATCTCTTTTAATAAGGTTTTTAAGTATGTGTCACAATGTAATTGGGTGGAGAGTTTTTAATGACATCATAGTGATGTCATAAGTCCATTTTAACTCATTTTCTTTTCTTTTCTTTTCTACTCATTTTCAATTTAATTTTTAACAATATTTATTCATATTTTAGATCATAATAATTATTTAATTAACTGGACAAGTTAGTCAAAAATTATATCTGATGACGAAAGGACCAAAATGCCCTCCGTTTGGCTTATTAAGCTAAAATCGTCTGTACCGATCAAAAAATTTTTCTAAGCCTTTTCTTGGCATTCTAATGCCATAGAAACCTCAATGACTCTTCTCTGGAGTCCCCAAAATTATTTTATGAATTTTTCCTGGGTTTAGGGCTCCTAATTGTGAGGACCGCAACTTCCCACTGGGTTACCTATCGCTAGGGCACCGGCTCGTTTAACTTGATTGTATTTTATTTCTAAAATTTTTCCTAAATTTTTCTTATTATTATTTGAGTTATTTATGACTCCTCACTGTAGTCTAAATATTTTTTCTGATGTTTTAGCTATCCAGATCGACACCGGTCACCGGAACAGTAGAATGCACAGACTAGCTAAAGTGAGGGTGTTACACTTACCTTTGATGAAGCTTTTCCCAACTTCAATCTCTTCACTTTTTCTTCCTTTCTTTGCTTCTAATTTCTTAACCAAGTTCTAATATCAAAATTTAGTATTGGGAATTATGGGAATTATGAAGAAAATTTAGGGTTTTATGAGCTTCAAATATTCATCAATGGAGGATTTTTGAGAGAAATAGTGAGAGAGAGGGACGACTGGACATGGGGAGGAAGAAAGTGATTTTTTTTCTTTTTAATTTTGTCTTCATATATATATATATATATATATATATATATATATATATATATATATATAATTGTCCCCAAATTTTCATAAATTAAAATTATAAATTAATCAGATCATGCTTACCTCACGTTTATGTCATAATTCCCTTAAAAATTTGAATTTCCATTTTCTTTTTCTTTTCTTACATACACTTCTTTATATTTTTAATTCTTTTTCATAATTTTAATTTCCTATATTTTAATGGATATTTAGGTCAAAAGTCCTCTCTATGAGTGAATTGACCAAAATGCCCCTTATCGAGTCTGATTAATTTTTCTTAATAGTGCTTGGTTACTTCTGAATTCTTATTCATTTATTTGGACTTATTTTCTTCTCTTTTCTGTGGTTTTCCCATACCATTAGTTTCGCAATTATCCCTGGGCCTGGGGTGTCATAGGGTCCCACACGAATTTATGGTAGCAACTGAGCTCGTAGTCGCTTCCCGGTTTGATCTCCCATCACTGTGATCTTGGCTCATTTAACCGATTAAGCTTTGCTTTTCTTATTTTCATTTCACCTTCATGTGATTTCTATTAATTTTTATTTATGGCTTTTCTAGATGACTTAGATATGTTTTAAACATCCTGACTGTTCAGGCAGACACTAGTCATCGAAACAGTAGAATGTATAGACTACTTAGTATTGGGGTATTACAATTCTCTCTCTCTTAAAAGAAATTTTGTCTCAAAATTTTACCTGGTATTAGTCTATGAATAGTTGTGGGTGCTGCCTCCTCATATCCTCCTCGCGCTCCCAAGTAGCCTCTTGGCCTGAATGATGATTCCACAGCACCTTGACCAGTGGTATTTACTTGTTCCTCAGCTACTTCACCTCATGTGCCAAGATCTCTATAGGCTCTTCCTCATAAGTGAGGTTTGGATTCACCTCAATCTCTTTTATTGGTAGAACATGAGAGGGGTTTAATATGTACCTCCTCAACATAGATACATGGAAAACATTGTGAATCCTTTCTAACTCAGGAGGTAGTGCCAATCTATATGTCAAAGGATCCACTCTCTCCAGAACCTCATACGACCCGATGAAGTGAGGACTCAATTTCCCCTTTCTACTAAATCTCATAATTTTCTTCCAAGGGGAAACCTTGAGGAACACCTTATTCTCCACAGCATACTCAATATCTCTTCTTTTTAAATCAATGTAGGACTTTTGACGATCTGATGCAGCCTTGAGTCTGTCTCTGATAAGCTTAATCTTCTCCTCAGTTTGTTGCACTATTTCTGGGCCAATTAATTTCCTTTCACCTACTTCATCCCAACACAAAGGAGTTTTGCACTTTCTGCCATACAAAGCTTCATAGGGAGGCATCCCAATACTTGAATGATAACTATTGTTGTAGGCAAATTCAATCAAGGGCAAGTGCGTGTCCCAACTTTCTTCAAACTCAATCACACAAGCCTGAAGCATGTCTTCCAAAATTTGGATTACTCTCTCAGACTAGCCATCTGTTTGTGGATGGAATGCAGTGCTTCAATCTAGTTCCTAGGGCTTTTTGAAGACTACCCCAGAATCTAGAAGTGAACCTTGGATCTCTATATGACACAATAGATACTGGCACTCCATGAAGTCTCACTATCTCATCAATATACAGTTTAGCCAATTTGTCCAGGCTATAGTCCATCCTCATTGGCAGAAAGTGGGCGGACTTGGTCAATCTATCCACAATGACCCATACTGCATCATGATTCTTCTGTGTTCTAGGAAGTCCCACCACAAAATCCATGGTAATTCATTCCCATTTCCACTCAAGAATTGGCAGTGGCTGTAGCAAACCAGTTGGCACTTAGTGTTCTGCCTCTACTTGCTAACAAGTTAGGCATTTTGAGACATACTCTGTAATATCTTTCTTCATACCCATCCACTAATAGTGCTCCCTGACTGTTCTATACATTTTAGTCTCACCAGGGTGCATTGCAAAAGGTGAGTCATGTGCTTCCTTCAAGACGATTTGTCTCAATTCCACATCATTAGGAATGCACATTCTGTCCTGGCGTAATAGTAAGCCATCATTATTCACTGAAAACTTTGGTTTTCTGCCACCCCAAGCCTCTTATATTAACTTATGATACTTTTCATCATTTTGAGCTACTGCTTTTATGACACCTCTCACCCATCTACAGTGTAACACCCCTATATTCGGTAGTGGGTTCTACTGTTTCGATGATCGGTGTCTTTCTGGACAGCTAGGATGCTTGGAATTACACTTAAATGTTAGTGAGGAGACATAAAATAATGAAATACAATAGAGGAAAATACAAGAAAAAAAAAGAGCAATGAAATGTGATTAAGTTAAATGAGCCAAAAACCGTAGCGATGGGTGACCGCACCGGGAAGTTACGGCGAGGACCGTTAACTAGCCCTGGACTGCAGGGAACCTTAGGAAATATTTTTAAGAGTTAAATAAACATCTATTGTAGTATAGTTGACTAAGAAAATGTCAAAGAAAATTTAATTAATTAGTACAAAGAAAAATGAAAAATCGAGAAACTGACAAAAATCAGTATTACCGAAAAATTAGAAATACAACCCGAGGAGGGGCATTTTAGTCAATTGACACCTAGAGTGGACTTTTGACCTAAATGTCCATGAAAAATTTATAGTGTTAAATTTTGAAAATGCCATGAAAAATGAAATTTAAAAATGAAGTACAATTAAAAGAGAAATGGGGGATTAATTTACAAATATGGAAACTTGGATTATTAAATGTTTAATGTGAGTTAGTGGGGCACTAAGTGGAATTATATAAACTATATAAAGACAGATTTTTCCACTAACACTTCATGAATCTTCTTCTTCCTCAAAAACTTCATTTGGCCAAATTTAACTTCCCCTAAGAAACCTCCATTGACGTCCCCAAACCAAGCTCCATGCATCCATTTTTCAAGCCATTTTTCACATAATTTCCTTCATTAAGTTTAGTCTACACAGCTTGGGAAGTGTTATGGCAGCAAAAAGAAGCAAGATTGGTGAGGTTTTAGCAAGCTCCAATAAGAGGTAAGTGCCCAATTTCTTCCCTTGCTTAATTAAAACTTGTGTTGAGGTTATGGGTTGTATTTTGGGTGAAGAAAATTGAAGAAATGGTTGAGTTATGGACTGTCCATTTTTGGCAGCTATGGGAGGTGAGTTGCTTGAGTTTTTCTTACATTAAATTGGTGGTAATTGATGGGAATTAGTATTGGTTGAGTCCATTTGAAGTGCTAGCAATTTAATCCTCTTGTATGTATGAATTATGAATGTAAAGTGAGATTATATATTGAAATTGGGAAGCTTGATGTATATGAGCAATTGGGCAGCCTTATGATGTATGGTAGAGTATTTAAATTCATGAAATAATTTACTGAATTATGGTACTAAGGATAGTAGTATGTGTATGTAATTATTGGTGGGAAATTAGATGTGTTAATGAGAGGTATTCATGTGTATGTATTGTTGAAGTTGGATATTGTGAAATGGAAGTGTAAATGGTGCATTGCCAATTGGTTATATTCTGCCCAAAGTTACTATAATGTAAACTAATGAATGGTTATGGTTAGTACCAAATGCAGAATTAGGTTTGGTAAGTGAAGTATGGTTAGTTGAATGTGTGATTGGTTGATGCCTCAAAAATGAGTTAAGGGCAGTATGCAAATAAGCCTATAACCCTAAGTGTGTGACTCCAATTGGTATGAGTCCAATTGGAGGTGAAACTAGGCACAAAATGTGCTGACTTTCATGTTGAAAGCCTACCTAAATTCTATCCAAAAAGTGACATGAAAATTGACCAAATCAGGATTGGTGACATTGCAAACCTGAAAATTGACCATTTTAACAGCAGTCAGTATTTTGGCCATAACTCACTCAAAACAGGTCCAAATAACCTGAACTTTATACCATGGAAAGCTTAGACATAGAGCTACAACTCTTATGAAGACACCAAAGCCCAGAAATGACAATAAGCAAGTCAAAATGCTTGCACAAATTCAGGTATAAAAACTGCCAGAATCGGAAATGACCTAAAAATGACCTAAGTTTGCCATTTTAGTGCAATCTATCCAGCAATAGTAAAATGACCATAACTTAGTCTAGTAATCTCCAAATGACCTAAAATTTGTGGAAAAAGTTTACTGAGACATAGACCTACAAGTTTGTAATTCTGACCAGAGCTCGAAAACCGAGAGAACTAGGTCATCTGACTAGGTCAAAACAGCATACCAAAATCCGATAAATTGCAATACACTTGAAAATGAAATTGGTAACATGTACCAACACTAAAGGACTATAAAATGTGACATATTGATAAAATTAAAATTTATTCCCCTAGAGTGCATGAAAGGTCAACATCTTAGGTTGACTAATGAAAGCAATAGTACTAAATAAATTAATTATTGAACCTTATTGTTAGAAACAATTTGACTGAGTATTGAAACACTTTAAATTATGTGTTTCAGTTGAAAAGGATATTGAAAAGCATAAGGAACATTTAGTCAAGACCTAGAGGCGACTCAAACCAGGTCTGTGCATAATACTTTTTATATTCACTGCTTTTACCAGAAAATTTATTTAGAGAAATAAGTTATGAATAATTTTCGATTGTTTTGGCTTTGGGAATTTTATTTAGAAATTATGGTGTTGCCTACTTTGCAAATGGAAATTTTAAGTTAAAATGTGATTTGTGGGTTGTATGAAATATTTAAATATTGTGATTTGGAATTGTTTTGATTCACCCTTGGCATGGCAATATTACTATGTTCCTCCTCCATTTATGGGGTGAGTATGACTATATTCCTCCCTCTTTGACTTGCTAGTCTGAGGTTAGTATGGATGAGTTCTCATTAGCTAGCTAGCCACCTCCCTCATTGATTTCGATTAGTGGGGTGAGTATACCTTGTCGTGGTGTACAACACGGCATGTTCGGAAAATTTGTGTCATGACCTAAGTTGTGTTATTGATTGGCAACATTGTGTTATTCAATTGTTTGATCAAATTTGTGTTATATGAGCTTTGAAAATTGTGACATAAAATTGTGAATCATTTGAATTGTGAATTATCAATAAATATTTTATATACCGCATTTTTAAATTGTTATTGTGCACCATTGAGTAAATTTTACTCAACAATAGCTTTTTCATTATTGTCGCAGGTAGACAGATAGATAAAGCAGCAGAGTAGGCTGCTTGTGACTTCGCATTGGGATTTTGCCGGGTATATTGAGTATACCACTTCCTCGTAAATATTATTGTAATGTATATGAACTATATGTATATATTGTACTTAGTCTTGAGCAGTTGTAAAATAAAGTTATAAATTATTTTAGCCTGTAAAATGTTGTATTATACTTCTCTCATCTCAGTTTTTGAAATACTCATTTATTTTGCACTTTATCTTTGGAATTGCTAAAAATAATATTGAATTGAGTTTGAACTGTATTGAGGACGCTGATTTGAGTTGAGCCATATTGGAGTTTGGGATTGAACAAATATATTGAAAGTGCTTTTTACAGGTTTTTGAAGAACTGTTTTGCTCCAAATACAGATGGCACTCTGCTGAAATTTTTATAAAATTTGTAGCCATTTCAGACCTAATATGTGATTTAACTTCGATTAAAAAAATTTTAACATCTGTCAAAAGTACTCACCACTGTAAAAAGAAATAAGAAAATGTTTAAAATCCCTTGTAGTGTATTTAATGGGTTATCAGTAGACGAAGTTGGTAATTCATTAGGTATACTACGGGATCATGTTATGCCTTATGGAGGGGTAAGGTGTGACATACAGTGTAGCCGAGCAAGGCATGTCACACTTGGTGTCGGAGCACCCTATCTTATCTTACTTTATCCCTTTAAAAATTTTGAACTTGTTATATTTTAAAATAAATTAAATTCATAGGAGAAACTGACAGAGTTTCTCCTATTTTATTACCAGTTGGCGTATTTTACTATTCACCTATTTAAAAATTTCAACAATAATTTTCAATAAAAATCTCAACCATATTTATCACAACCATCTCATCATTTCAAATATCATTATGTGTTTCAATTCCCTATTCATTTCCATACAAATTCATTCATGCTCAATTCATATACAAAAATTCTCAATTTTCATTAATTTACGTGATTTACAAACTAATTACATAAATTCATAATTTATATGATAGACAAATTAAATTACATATGAAAGAGCTAATTTATTAATTTACATCACATACATATTAAATACATTTTCATAACTAACATTACATAACAACATGATAACTATTTATAAAATACAAAATATATTAGTATGACCTATATGGGCCCTATCTACATGCATTGCTGAGGAGGTGATAACCTTGGAAACTTTGCAGATTTGGACTCCAAAATCCCAGTTTAATGTCCACTGGGCTTTGTCTTCAGTACCTACGCGAGGAAACAATCCATCGTACTAAGCATTTCTGCTTAGTGGTGCAATAATACAAGGAAATAATATACAAATAAAGATAAAAATAAAGCCTAATTCATGTAATAAAAAATTATTTTGATTTCATATATAATTTTATTATTAAATATGTTTTGTCATTCTTTGCATTCCTTGGAAGCGCTTATCTCTTAATTTTACAAAAATAATATATATATATTATACAAAATTAATTAGAATATTAAAACTTATATTCATAGTATTATAGAAGATGCATTTGTAATATTTATTTAAGTTAAATTTATTTTACTAATCTTTTTATCACTTTATTTCACATTTTCTTATGTTTTAGATCATTTCATAATAAATAAAATTGACACTGTGGTGTCTCGGGCCGTCATACCATGGGACGCAAAACGTCAACCACGTATGCAATCAATATAGATGACACAGGGCATCACAGTGCCTCGGGTCGTCATACCATGGGACATGAAAACGCAAAATGTAACACTCCCCACCCATCTACAGTGTAGCCGAGCAAGGCATGTCACACTCGGTGCCGGAGCACCCTAAC
Organism: Hevea brasiliensis; assembly: GCF_030052815.1. Lineage (NCBI taxonomy): Eukaryota > Viridiplantae > Streptophyta > Magnoliopsida > Malpighiales > Euphorbiaceae > Hevea > Hevea brasiliensis. Next base: position 79,699,363 of record NC_079496.1, read on the forward strand.
TTATCTAACTTTATTTCTTTAATCATTTTCAAGTTATTATCTTTTAATATCAATTATCTTTCTATGGAGAAACCAGCGGAGTTTCTCCTATTTTATTATCGTTTGATGTGATTCACTATTCGCCTGTTTGAAATTCAACAATATTTTCAAAACAAAATCTTATCCATGCTAATCATAATTATCTCATCAATCATTCTCATAATTCTCTCATATTTCAAATCTCATCCATATATTTCAATTTCACAATTATTTCCATACATTTCCATTCATACTCAATTCATATGTAAAAATATTCAAATTACATAAATTTACACGATTTATAAACTAATTACACAAGTTCATAATTTACATAATGTACAAAATACATAAAATAACTTATATGGGCCCTATCTACATGCATTGTTGAGGAGGTCACAACCTTATACACTTCTGTTACTTCTGCAGATCTAGACTCCTAAATCCCAGTCTGTGGTCTACTGGGTTCTCTGGCCAAATCTTCAGTACCTACACGTTGTAAATAGCGACGCGCTAAGCATAAAGCTTAGTGGCGCCAATAATACAAGAAAATATAATATACAAATAAAAATAATAATTTATTAGTTATTGTGCTTATAAGAATAATAAATAATTTCTAAATTTTTGTTTTTGTCTAAGGCTAATTAAATCTTATGATATTAACTCTTCCTAGCATGTTATTAATCGATCTCATAATGATTTTAAGCCTCATATATTTATTTATCTTTATTTTCTGACCCTTAAGAACATTTATTTTTATTGGAATCATTCTTGTTTATTAACTTAATATTTCATCAATTTGTTGCCTTTAAACTTAATTTAATTTTATTAATATTTTTCCATACAATAATTCATCCATACTCATATCATCATTTCAAAAATCATTATGTAATTCAAATCCTTCCTCATTAGTACAAATTCATTTATGCTTATTACATATATCAAAATTCTCAATTTCATTACATTTATACTTTTCCATGCCCAAGTAACCTATACAAATTGAGCGGACTAGATAAACGGGTAAACTAGTACTTGGTACTAGGTACCTCAGGCCGTCACACCATTGGTCACAATATGTCTCTCGGTGTGTAGACAGAATGGCTAATAAACCATAAAAGCAATAAGGTATAAAGCCAAGTATAACATCATAATCAGTATAGCTATAGGCTATCATATCACAGAATGGCATGAAGCCATACGCAGTACTACTATCAAAACCCTATTGGCATGCTAACCTATCCAAACCAATCACACTAGGCCTACTAGGGCATTTAACACTTTTAATTTATGTAATTCTTTGAAATTGAAATTTTATGGCTACTATTCATTTCATTAGTCAACTAAAATGTTGAATTTTTCATAGACAATGGGTATATTGGTTTTAATATCACCAACATACCACATTTTGCATTCTAAAATTGTTTGCATTGGTTGCCAATTCCATTTCAAAGCTTAGGGTTGGTTATTTAAAATTTTCAGATTTCAAATACTTGGATTTCTGTTCCATTGGTCAATTTTTCAGTAAGAATTCGACAATATTGTCTTCATGAAAGTTGTTCCTTTATGTGTCTTCTTTAATTCCCTTTTTGAATCACTCCATTTGGAGTTTTCTAGCTCAAGATATGCCATTTTGAGTAAGGCTGGTCGGATTGGTATCTACCCAGAAATTCTGGGTAGAATACCATTCTGCCAGATTTAGTAGTTCAATTTTGGCCAATAATTTCATTTGGTTAAGTCTAGAGTTAGAGTTTGTGTTCAACATAAAGGTTGTTCTAAATTGTCTAAGCTTTTCATTGACATAAATTTCAGGTCAATTGGACCTTTCTACACTGAGTTATGACCAAATGAATAAACACTGTTCATTTGGTCATTTTCCAGGGATAACATATTGGTCACCCAGATTAGGTCAATTTTTAGGGCCACTTATTTTGGTTTTCTGGGATAGATTCCTTCATCAAAGTTGTTGCATTTTGTGTCTAGTTTAACCTTCAATTAGCCTTGCACCAATTGGAGTTACCTAGCTTGAGTTATAACCCCAAGAGTACACTGGACTCAAAGGGTCTAGAATGCACACTTAAGGCAGTGCAATTCTTTACATTAGTTAATGTCACCAATCACTCCATTTTCGATTCAAACTACACCAAATGGTCACTAAATGACCATTATAACATAATTTTGTGTTCAATTGCATCTACCTCCATATTTAATTTCAAACCCTAGCCCTAAAATTCCAAAGCTTCAAATTCTTGCACTAAACTCATAAATTAATGTTTTAAGTGATACAATCATATCAAGGGCAGCCTATTCACTCATTTAATCCAAAGAAAACATCAAAACCATATAAAGTCCATGGCTGCCGAAATTGGTGGAATTTATTCATGCAAAACTTGTTTCAATTCTCTTAATTTCACCCTCATTTCATACTCCACATGATATATATACAAAGTTTTAAGGATGAATTAGCACTAACCTTTTTGAAACTAAACTTGAGCTTGTTATTCTTCAAGATTTCTCCTAGAACCATAATAATCATAATCAATTATAACTTCACTTTTTCAAATTAAATACCCAATAAAAATTTAACAGCATTTCCCCTTAAATTGGACTAAACTCCTATCATAAATCTCAAATCCACAAACCATTAATACCCAATCTAGCAACTTGTGCATTCAAATTTATATATAATGATCTAACCGTCAGATAAATCCCAAATTTTAACCATATATTCAAGACATCCCTATACAATAACAGTAAAAATTTTAGCATCAAAACATCACTATATCATGAGGTATCAAAATATTCATTCAACCCTTCAAAATCTGAATTTTTGCAGAAATCAGTCTTACTCAGACAGCTCATGCAAAACAATTTATATCTCATAAACCACATGTCTAAAATTCACCAAATTTTAACACAACAGCCTAAACATCCCAAATATCATTTTTACCAAATTTCATAATTTTATAAGCATCCTAACTATTTATTTTTCTCATATTTCAGTAGCCAAAATTCAGAATTTAACTTGTAGACAGCCTGTATTCAAAAATATATTTCTCCAAATCCAACCGTTGAACAATCACCAAATTTTAACCATAACTTCTACACATACATACCTCAAACATATCCAAAAATCAGTAGTACAAGTTATGCTAAACTCACCTAGACGGAAGAGAAACATGCTGCCCCTGCTGAACCCATATTTCTGCTACTGTTCATCTCCTTCTCCTTCTTCCATTCTTTCTTTCTTTTCCTTTTCTCTCTTGATTCGGCTGAATGGGGAAAATAAAGCAGATTTATTTTTCATTTTTATCTCATTTTTATTTAGTTTTTATCCCTTTTAAGAGACTTGTCCATTTCCCATTGGTTAGCAATTTTAATTACCTCATGCATGATGTCATTAATCTACTTATATTTCATTTTTCTTTTTCATTTATTTCTACTCATTTTCAATTTAATTTTTAGCAATATTTATTCATATTTTATTTCATAATAATTATTTACTTAACTGGACAAGTCGGCCAAAAATAATCTCTGAAGACGAAATGATCAAAATGCCCTCCGTTTGGCTTATTGAGCCAAAATCGTTTGTACTCATCGAAAAATTTTTTTAAGCCTTTTCTTGGAATTCTAATGCCATAGAAACCTCAATGACTCTTCTCTGGAGTCTCAAAAATTATTTCATGAATTTTCTCCTGAGTTTAGGGCTTCTAGCTGCGAAGACTGCAACTTCCCATTGAGTTACCCATCGCTAGGGCATCGGCTCATTTAACTTGCTTGTATTTTATTTTTAAAATTTTTCCTTAATTATTATTATTATTATTTGAGTTAATTATGGCTCCTCACTTCAGTCTAAATATTTTTCCAGACATTCTAGCTGTCCGGACCGACACCGATCACCGAAACAGTAGAATGTACGAAATTGCTACAGTGAGGGTGTTACACAAAACGTCAACCACGTATGCAATCAATATGGCTAAAAAGTCATGGTAATAAATAATCAGGCATACAAGCCATGAATGTAGGTATAAAGCCATAAATACAGGTATAAAGCCTTATGCAGTACTGCTCAAACAATCCCCTAATGCCAATCTATCCAATCTGACATACGTGTCTAGGCAATACATGGGCACATTTTAATAGTTCATATGTTTTATTATCTCATTATATTTTCTATTTATATTTTATAGTATTTTAATTCTAGTTATGATGGAAGCATAATTTCCAAATTACATTTCTACATAATTTATATATTCATTATATGATATATATTGATTACAATTCACATCAATTATTTTCACATACCATTATACTTAAAACATTTTTCCTTTCTCTCATGATGAGAACTAATGTCCCATTCACACATTCATGTGATTCATTTATTCATTACAATATTTATATGAATTCATAATTCAAGAAGTATTTTACTTACTAAGTATTTATGATTCACTTTAATTCCTCTCATGTACCATTTATTGTATAAGGTGTTATTATCTTATTTGTAATAGAAATATAAGTCCTAATGTTAACTTCATCTCATTTATACTTAATAATCCATTTAGGTTAATTTTATTTCATATTTCAAGTTGTATTACTTATGTCCTATGAGTTCTACTAGTGATGGGAATACAAATCCCAGCTACCTATTCACATAACTTAAGTGTTCATTAAGTCATTTAGGTGAATTACTATTCCTATTCCAAGTAATCCATGAACATTTCATGGATTTCAAATTTCATACCTTAATTTCTTCTAGTAATTTAGTTCTTACATTTATGTCATTGTATTTACTATTCACATTACTATTCATACAAATTTAGACTATTTAATAAATAATAGGATTACAAATTCTAATTTCATAATAATACCACATTTTGGGTTTTAAATTTGTTGGCATTAGTTGCCAATTACAATTCAAGGCTCCTTAGGATTATTTCCAAATTTTTAGATTTTGTCACCTATGTTTACTATTCCATTGGACCATTCTACAGTGGGATTTTGGCTAACCTTATTCACCAAAGTTGTTCCTTAATGTCTCCACTTTAATTTCCTTTTTGAATCACTCCATTTGGAGTTTTGTAGATTAAGTTATGATCAAATTACCATAACTGGCCAGATTGGTCATTGTCTAAAATTTCTGGGCAATTTTGGTTCTCGTAGTTTTGGTGAGCTAAATTTAGTTAGCAATTTGATTAGGTTGTAGTCAGAATTTGGGTTTCTGTTCTTCATGAAAGTTGTTCTATTATGTATAAGCTTTCCATGGATTCAGAATTAGGTCATTTGGACCTCTCTACACAAAGTTATATCCATTTGAATAATCACTGTTCATCTGATCATTTTTCTAGGTCTAGATTTTGGTTTTTCAGATTTAGGCAATTTTTAGGTCACTTTAAGTTGGTTTTCTAGGCAGGGTCCCTCCATAAAAAATGTGGCATTATGTCCCTAGTTTCACCTCCAATTGGCCTTACACCAATTGAAGTTACACAATTCAACTTATGGCTTCCCAAACTCATTGGACTCAAGGTCCAGAATTTCATTTAAAAAAGCAACTCACCCAATCCACAATTCATTGCCACAATTAACTTCATTTTAAGGTCATACCATATCAAATGGTCACTAATTGACCATTAGGACTCCAATTAAACATCAAAGCATAAAATCCCCAATTTATTCACAAAACCCTAACCCTCACAATCCCTAATTGCATACTACACATGCAATTCCACATATAAATCTTATATGTCATCTTACCTAAGTTAGGATTCAAATTTAAATTCAATTAAACACCTTAATTCCTTTTCCTACCATGGCTGGCCAAAATTTCACTTCCTCATACACACTTCTTTTTCAACATTTCTCACATAATTTCAACTCAATTCATCTTAAATTTAAGAATTTAAGAAGAGAAAACACGATTAAGCACTAACCTTGAATTGATGAATTTCCCCACTAGTTAAACCTTCACTTCTCCTCTTCTTTTTGCTTCCAAAGTGCTAAGCAAGGTTAAAAATAAAGTTTTGTGTTGGGATTTATGGAAATTAAGGTGAAAACCTAAGGAAAATTGAGCTTAAAGAAAGAAAAATGGTGGCTTCCTCTCAAAGCATGGTTCGGCCATCATGGATAGAGGAAGAAGATGAGTGATTTCTTTTGGTTTATTTAATTTCTTTTACCTTTTATACTTGTGCTTATCTTATGTTAATTGGTGAAAAATTTTAGTGGCATCATTATTGCATAATGCTTATGTAAAAATTCTAATTTAGTTTCATTTAGTTTTTTTTTTCTTTTTCTTCTTTCTTTTATCATTTTTAATTAAATTTTTAGCAATATTTATTCATATTTTAGGTCATATTCCTCACTTACTTAAATGGACAAGTTGGTCAAAAATCATCTTTGAAAGTGAAATGACTAAAAGGCCCTTCATTTTGTTTACTGAGCTAAAATTATCTGTACCGATTTACATAATTTTTCTTATATTTTTTTGACATTCTATTGTCATCAAAACCTCAGTAATCCTTCACTCGAGTCCCAAATAATTATTTCTCAGGGTTCCCTATGGGTCTAGGGTCGGCAACTATGATGCCCATTACCCGTCTATAGTGTAGCCGAGCAAAGCGTGCCACATTTGGTGTAGGAGCACCCTATCTTATCTTGTCATGTCCATTGTTAATTTTAAATATCATTTATTCATGTGTGAAATTTTTTTTTATCACAATTTATTTATGTGGAGACCTAGGTAGAGCCTCATCTGTTTTATTAGCATCTGGTGGGTTCTAATATTTACCTGTCAATATAATCATATTCTACTCATTTTCTTATACATCATATCATTCATAAATTCTCATGTAATTTCAAGAAAAAGATATATTTTCTGCATGTGGAAATCCATATTTACAAATTTTATTTACAACACAAAATATAACTATATGATGTTTATATACTATAAACCAAAATACTAAGTCTAATACATGGGCGCTACCAATAAAATACAAAATACTGAGGTGACTCTGGATGTGGCAGATCTGGTCAAATCTACGTCAAAACACTACTGCTACTGTTGCTGCTGTGGCTGTGTTTGGTCTCCAGTACCTACGCGATGGAAAACTAACACGCTAAGCGAATTGCTTAGTGGTGCATAATTTTAAAGAAAAGTAACTAAATAATTAAAAATAATAATTCTAGGCAAATTTCATAAATTTTAAGCCTTTATAGATTTATTTAACTTTGGGATTAATTTATTTATCAGGATCTTATCTGTGCATTTATTTCATTTTCAGTCTTTTTAAAATCATATCAGTGCCCAAGAAGGCTATAACAGACTATAAAGGCTGTATACACGGGAGTATACTGGTTAGACATCTATATGTCTACCCTGTATACAACTGTCATGTCAGGCACAAGGCCAGCGGGCAGGCTTTTCAAGCCAGAAATGAAATTAGACACAATGGCCAATGGGCAGGCATAAAGCCTGTAGAACAATCACATCAGACATATTTTCTCGGTCACTGCTATCTATAGTCCCTAATTGGTATACCAATCGATCAAAGCTATATACATAAGCCTAGGTTTACTTTGGGCAATTAAGCATTATTAATTTCTTATTAGAAATTTCATATCAATTTATAGCGGGAAAGTGGGTCCCACATATCTATTTCATGTAATTTAGTGTTTAGCAATATATTAGGGTTAAAACTCTACCATAAAATAACTTGTCTTATGAACCTTTCTTTAGGTTCAGTTTTAATGTCTTAACTTTACCTATCAATTTGTGGCCACTATTTGGCCATACTTCCTTCATCGAAGTTGTTCCTCTATGTCTTGTTTTTATTTTCACTTTTTGAATCATTTCACATTTGGATTTCTAGAACTCAAGTTATGGTCAAATAACCATAACTGGTTCATTTCCTAATTCTGGTTCCTTAACTAGGCAGCTTTTGGACTAAGAATTTACCTAATTAATTGAATAGGTTGCAGCCACTTTTAGACCTAGTATTTTTCATAGAAATTGTTGCCCTATGTCTTATGGTCACTCAGAATTTTGAATTGCAATTTTTCAGGTTTTTTAGAATTAATTATAGCTAAATCACTGGCATGGACTTGTGCACCATGTGCCAACAGGATTCCAGTTTAGGTTAGTGGCTTTGACTCAACTTTTAGGGTTCTTACATTCATAATTTGAGGAAAGTGTCTGAAACAAAGTTGGGGCCCTATTTCTTAGGTTTCCAAAATAGTATGGCTCATCCCAATTGGAGTTTACTAGTGGGAGATATGATTAAAAGGTTGTTCTGGGATCGAGTGGTCATTTAGGCAATTTCCAGAATTTGCATACTAAATTGACCTAGTTCCCTTGATTTTTGGGTTTTGGTCAAAATACCAATATTTTAGATTTATGTCTTATGGAAATTATGCCACTAGTTTCATTACAGTTGGATTTTTTTAGACCAAGTTATGGTCTTTTTGCCAAAATTGGTCGGGTAAGCCCATGTCAGCAATTTCTGGGCAATATGATTTTGTATAGTTTTGTGACTTAATTTTGGCCAGCAATTTGGTTTGGTTAGAGGCATTTCTGGGCTCTGTGTTCTGCATGAAAGTTGTAGTACTTTGTCTAAGCTTTCCAATGGTATAAAATTCAGGTCATTTGGATCTGTTTAAGGGGAATTATGACCAAATGAATGTATACTATTCATTTGGTCATTTTTCTGGGTTCATTGTATGGTCAGCCAGATTGGAATAGTAATTAGGTCAATTTGTGGACAGAATTTGGGTATGGTTTCTTCATGAATAATGGAGTATTTTAGGTCTAGTTTTTTTCTTCAATTAACCTCATACCAATTGGAGCAATAAAATTTAGTTATGGCTCAAAACACACACTGGACTTTTAGAGTCCCAAACCTACAAAGAAAATACACTCCTAATTCATTTCCTCCAATCTCCCAAACTATAATTTGGCATTCATGGCACTTCTAAATATCATCAACTCATCTCAACAAAGTCAAATTCTAGCAATCACACAAAATCTCCAATAGTTAGGTCAAAACCCTAACTCAAAGTGTCAAAGTCAAACATACTCATGCAATCCAATTTCTAATACATGTAACTTCATCACTCAACATCATTAATCATCATTATAGTCAAATATTCATCAAACCCTTAAGGATACCAAGGCTGCCGAATTTAGGGTATGTAATTCCTTAATCATTTCTTTCAACTTTCTTACAATTCACACTTATTTTGGCATGTTGAAAGAAAAGTTTTAGTGCACTAACAAATTCATAACTATCAAAACTATCAATTTCATTCACTTCTTATGGCTGCCGAAATTAGTGACCTCATATGTTTATGAATTTCTTTTTGATTTCTTACAATTTCTACTTATCTCAAGTTACTTTCAATGATTAAAAGAAGAAGAAAAGGAAAAAAGGCACTAACCTTATATGGACACTTCTTCAACTTGTGAAAACTCTAAAATTTCTACTTCTTGTGGCTGCCTAGAGCTTCCTTATGGTGTGGAGACAATTTTTATTGAAGGAATTTATGGAAAATATGGTGAGAAAGAGGAGGAAATCAAGCTCAAAAGCTTAAAAATGGTGGGAGTGGTTTGGAGAGAATTTCGGCCATGGGAGGTTTAGAAGGAAGAAGATGACTTTAAGTGGTTGAATTATTGTCATCTTATGCTTATATATATCCTATGGTAAATTGCATAAAATATTAATGATGTAATATTTGCATCATGCTTAGTAATAACTCATATTTATATTTGATTTTCTTTCTTTTCTTTTCTTTTCCCATTTTCTATTCATATATTCACAATTTAATTTATTTTATGTGTTTTAATCTCTCTCATTTTAATTGACATTTAAGTCAAAATTCAACTTTGGGTTAAAATGACCAAAATGCCCTTCATTATGCTTGTCAGGTTATTTTTGGTCTGTACCGATTAATAAATTTTCTTGAATTTTCTTTGACATTTTTAATGTAATTTATACCTTAGTAAACCTTTAATTAAGTCCCAAAAATTATTTCCTAGGTTTCTCGCGGGTTTGGGGTTGGCAACTGTCTTTGTAGTTACTTCCCAGTATGGTCAGCCATCGCCGGAACCTCGGCTCATTTAACCCAGTTTTATTTCATTTTTTTTTTATTTTCTCTTAATTTTTCTTATATTTTCTTATCATTTATTCCATCAATTTATATCCCCTCATTATGGTTTAAGTGTAGTTTCAGACATTCTGGCTGTCCGAACAGACATTAGTCATTGGAACAGTAGAATGTATGGAATACGTACAGTGAGGGCATTACAACAACTGTCTTCACAGTCACTTTTCATTAGGGTTACCCATCGTCGTAGCTTTAGCTCATTTAACTTCTTTGCATTTAATCTCTTAAATTTTTCCTTAATTTTTTTGTCATTATTTAGAGTATTTATGACTCCTTACTCTAGTTTAAATATAGTTCTAGATATTTTGGCTATCCGGACAGATATTAGTCACCTGAACAGTAGAACGTATGGACTATCTAAAGTAAGGATGTCACAATTCTTTCCCTCTAATAAAAATTTCGTCCTCAAATTTTACCTGATTTAGGTAACTGAGATAGTCTTCACCTTTCCCATTGTTCCCTCTGTCCTATAATTTTTTCATAGTATTTTTAAACTCATTTCTAATAACAAAACTCTGTTCTGGCATAACTATACCAAAACAGAGACCATATGCAAATATCCTCATTTCGATATACTATTGAGAAAATATGTAACTCTATACAATAGTCTCAAGTCGGTACTATAATCTATAGCTTACAGCATAAACATCAAGAATATTACATAGTTACCACGGTATATCCCAATAGATCATATTTTCCTATACTTATCCTTTTCGAATCTATCATTATATACCTAGACTTGTCATAAAGAATGAATACATTACCTCAAATTACGTCTAGAGCATCTTGCTCCTCTCTGGCTTGGGTGACAATTTTCACTGTCTGGGTCCATGGTAAATTCCTCTTAGGACAATCTTTTAGATAGTGGTCCATGGCCCCACATCTATAACAAGCTCCAGTTAATCCCCTACATTCACCTTTATACCACTTTTTACAATGGCCACATTTTCTTGGGGTAGAACTTCTCACTGTTAGTGCCAATGTACTCATTACTGGTATCTCTGGTTGACCTCTTCTGGATATGGGTCTAGGCCTATGTCTCTTACTTTGATTAGGTGTTTGACTTAATGGTTCTCTAGGTCTCTTATTACTAGACTGGCCAAAATCTCTTTTCTATTGACCATCCATTATATTCTGTTCTTCTTCATGGACATAGTTAATATATTTCTTTTTGAACTCTATCAGAAAGAAATCCCAATTCACCTTAGCTGGCGGCACTACTTTGGTTATAGCATCCCACCATCGATAGGCAGCTTCCTGTAGTAGTGAAACTGCACACTCTAAACTCTGTTCTGGTGTGTAATGTAATTACTGCAGGACTCTTTCGGTCTTTTCTAACCAATACTCCATAACTGAAGAATCGTTTTCCTTTCTACCTTTGAAATCTATAGCCCCATACTTCCTTATTTTCCCCAAATAAGACTTATACTGAGGTTGTGGTGGTGGAATTGCCCCAGTCATCTGTCAAAAGAATTTTTTCATCTGCTCCAATAAAGTTTATTGGGGTTGTGCAGACCCCTCTGGCACTGGTGAACTAGGATCTCCCCTGTCTCTAACATCACTCCTAGCCAGGGGTTGACTTTCTACTTCTTCCCCTACTGCTTTCTGCAGCTCTGGGTCCACACCTTAACTTAAAATAACCAAAGAAAATAGATTTGCATTAGTGTCACCTTGACTCTTGTTGAATGCAATGCATGTTATGCACTTTATCTCATTCTATCTATCTATGCCTAGGAATGCCTAAACCGTGCTCTAATATCAATAAATGTGACACTCCTCACCCGTCTACAGTGTACCTGAGCAAAGCATGTCACACTTGGTGCCAGAGCACCCTATCTTATCTTACTTTATCCCTTTAAAAATTTTGAACTTGTTATATTTTAAAATAAATTAAATTCATAGGAGAAAATGACGGAGTTTCTCTTATTTTATTATCAGTTGGCGTATTTTACTATTTACCTGTTTAAAAATTTCAACAATAATTTCTAATAAAAATCTCAACCATATTTATCACAACCATCTCATCATTTCAAATATCATTATGTGTTTCAATTTCCTATTCATTTCCATACAAATTCATTCATGCTCAATTCATATACAAAAATTCTCAATCTTCATTAATTTACGTGATTTACAAACTAATTACATAAATTCATAATTTACATAATATACAAATTAAATTACAAATGAAAGAGCTAATTTATTAATTTACATTACATACATATTAAATACATTTTCATAACTAACATTACATAACAACATGATAACTATTTATAAAATACAAAATATATTAGTATGACCTATATGGGTCCTATCTACATATATTGCTGAGAAGGTGACAACCTTGGACACTTTGCAGTTCCAGACTCCAAAATCCTAGTCTAATGTCCATTGTGCTTTGTCTTCAGTACCTACGCGAGGAAACAATCTATCGTGTTAAGCATTTCTGCTTAGTGATGCAATAATACAACAAGGAAATAATATACAAATAAAGATAAAAAAAGCCTAATTCATGTAATAAAAAGTTATTTTGATTTAATATAGAATTTTAATATTAAATATGTTTTGTCATTCTTGGCATTCCTTGGAAGCGCTTATCTCTTAATTTTATAGAAATAATATATATTATACAAAATTAATTAAAATATTAAAACTTATATTCACAGTATTATAGAAGATGCATTTGCAATATTTATTTAAGTTAAATTTATTTTACTAATCTTTTTGTCACTTTATTTCACATTTTCTTATGTTTTAGATCATTTCATAATAAATAAAATTTTATAGCTAATCTAATTCATTTCAAGTATCTCTTACTCATTCATTTAATTTTTAATATTATTAATTCCTAATATTCTTAACTCATTTCACTGCCCAAGTAACTTATAACAGGCTGACTAAATTAGATAAGCAGGTCCTTGGCACTGGACACCGTGGTGTCTTGGGTCGCCATACCATGGGACGCAAAACGTCAATCACATATGCAATCAATATAACTGACACAAGGCACCGCAGTACCTCGAACCGTCATACCATGGGACATGACAAAGTAAAACATCAACCACGTATTAATTAAAATATTAAAACTTATATTCACAGTATTATAGAAGATGCATTTGCAATATTTATTTAAGTTAAATTTATTTTACTAATCTTTTTATCACTTTATTTCACATTTTCTTATGTTTTAGATCATTTCATAATAAATAAAATTTTATAGCTAATCTAATTCATTTCAAGTATCTCTTACTCATTCATTTAATTTTTAATATTATTAATTCCTAATATTCTTAACTCATTTCACTGCCCAAGTAACTTATAACAGGCTGACTAAATTAGATAAGCAGGTCTTTGGCACTGAACACCGTGGTGTCTTGGGTCGTCATACCATGGGACGCAAAACATCAATCACATATGCAATCAATATAACTGACACAAGGCACCGCAGTACCTCGAACCGTCATACCATGGGACATGACAAAGTAAAACATCAACCACGTATGCAATCAATATGGCTAAAAATCCTTGATAATAAATAATCAGGCATACAAGCCATGAATGTGGGCATAAAGCCATAAATACAGGCATAAAGCCTTACGCAGTACTGCTCAAACAATCCCCTATTGGCATGCCAATCTATCCAATCTGAAACACTTGTCTAGGCAATACATGGGCACATTAGTACTATTAAATGTTCATATGTTTTATTATTTCATTATATTTTCTTTTTATATTTTATAGCATTTTAATTCTAGTTATGATGGAAGCATAATTTCCAAATCACATTTCTACATAATTTATACATTCATTATATGATCTATATTGATCATAATTCACATCAATTATTTTCACATTCTATTATACTCAAAACATTCTTCCTTTCTCTCATGATGAGAACTAATGTCCCATTCACATATTCATGTGATTCATTTATTCATTACAATATTTATACGAATTCATAATTAAAGAAGTATTTTACTTACTAAGTATTTGTTATTCACTTGAATTTCTCTTATGTACCATTTATTGTGCAAGGTGTTATTATCTTATTTGTAATAGAAATATAAGTCCTAATGTTAACTTCATCTCATTTATACTTAACAATCCATTTAGGTTAATTTCATTTCATATTTCAAGTTGTATTACTTATGTCCTATGAGTTCTACTAGTGATGGGAATATAAATCCTAACTACCTATTCACATAACTTAAGTATTCATTAAGTCATTTAGGTGAATTACCATTCCTATTCCAAGTAATACATGAACATTCCATGGCTTTCAAATTTCATACCTTAATTTTCTCTAGCAATTTAGTTCTTATATTTTGTGTCATTGTATTTAATATTTACATTACAATTCATATAAATTTTTACTATTTAATAAATAATAGGATTACAAGTTCTAATTTCATAATAATACCACATTTTGGGTTTTAAATTTGTTGGCATTAGTTGCCAATTACAATTTAAGGCTCCCTAGCATTATTTTCAAATTTTTAAATTTTTTCACCTATGTTTACTATTCCATTTGACCATTCTACAATGGGATTTTGGCTAACCTTTCTTCATCAAAGTTGTTCCTTAATGTCTCTACTTTAATTTCCTTTTTGAATCACTCCATTTGGAGTTTGGTAGCTCAAGTTATGGTCAAATTATCATAACTGGCCAGATTGGTCATTTTTTAGAATTTCTAGGAAATTTTGGTTTTGACAGTTTTGGTGAGCTAACTTTGGTTGGAAATTTAATTAGGTTATGGTCAGACTTTGGGTTTCTATTCTTCATGAAAGTTATTCTAGTATGTATAAGCTTTTCATGGGTTCAATAATGATAAGTGCATAATTTATTAATTTTACTCCCATCACATTTAGTGTTTCTAGTGTGTTTTTATGCATAATTCAGTTGATTAAAGTATATTTATTGTCGACACCATATTTTGGCCGATCCCCAAAATCAATAAAACTTTGAAACCGATCCCCGGTACTAAGTCTCCTTCGGACAGCTAATCACATTTCCGATCCCTCTTTGATAGGCTGTCACAATTCCGATCTCTCCTCACAAAGAATTAAATCAAATTGTTAAGTTCTCGCATCAGTCAAAGCTTTACCAGTCTATCGCTCACTGATCTCTCAAACCCATTGTCGAAACTCAGGACCCGTCAAGTATATTCCTGATAAATGAACTGGCACTAGATCTTTTCCTACCAGTTTTATTGCCGATCTCCCTTTCGAAAGTTTAAGAGTTAAGGTTTTGGTTCGGTTTAATAAGGATTCCAATCTTAAGTGTTCAAGTTAAATTTTCAATTTTAATCAAGTCCCATTCAGCATTTCTTCCCCACCGATCTCATGCTTATTGTGCTTTCCGATCTCTTATACTTAGATTAATAATTGCATTTAGTTCTTGTTTCGCTATGCTCATACAATCAAATACTTAGGCAATTCAGAGATTTTCCAATCACATCCATTCATTGAACAAAAGAGAGCCCATTTCATTTCATTTTTGTACAAGCTATTCAGCTGGAGGGTCACCCCCAGCCTGATTTACATTTTGCTCACCCTCTCTCTCACCCTCGGCTTCCTCCTCACTGTCCTCATCGTCGCCTTCAGGAGCCAGGTCGGCCATCCAAGAGAAGTCCTCCCCTGGGTAACGCTTCTGGAGTTCGACCAAGAGATCCTTGTGAGCATTCACATAGGCCCCGGCTATTCCCATCACCATCTCTTCATCTTTCTCCTTAAGCTCCCCGTCTTTCTCTTTAAGCTCTTCGATGAGTTGGGCGACCTGAGCAGCTTCGTTGGCCTGTAGCGCCTGGACTTCTCCGAGAACCCGATTCCTTTCAGCCAGAACAAGATTCAGTTCGGCCACCCTGTCCTCATAAAACTTCGCCCGCCCTTCAACTTGAGATATATAATCTTGAGCGGATGAGAGTTGGGATCGGAGGGAAGCCATTTCCTGATTTTTCTTCCCGATCTCCTTACCCAGACGCTGAACCTTTTCCCAAACCATGGTCTGATTCACTAGGCACTCCACGTTCAGGCTCATGGATTGAGTCAAGATATCATCAAGGCTGTTCGAGGATAGCCTGTCCCGATCCTCCTGAAGGAAGATGGAAGATCCCAAGACTTGGGCAAAACTGGGGTTCTCCCGAACAGTCCGGTTATTCTTCAGGGACTCGATTAGCTTTTGAGCGCCACGAGAAGAGGTCCTCCCAGAAGATTGAGAAGGACCCCTTTCTGTGCTTGGAACAACTGGAAGAGCCGGAGGCTGCTCTTCCATTCTAGGAGGAGATCGGACAGCTTCAGGGGTCGGCAGATCCGAAGGTTGAGGCGGGTCCCCTTGTACTTCCCCAGATTCATGACCAGGTGTTCGAAGCATTTCCGAACGCTTCATCTCCTTTATTTTCCGGGAGATCTCTTTGTCCTTCTTCCGCTTCCTAGAACCCTCACCCCCTGCCATACCTGCACAAAGAAAAGGTCAGTGAGATCGCTAAGGTCCTGAGAGCTGAGATATAGAAAATACCAATGCCGAGGTCAGAGAGCGGAAGTTCGCGGTCTTGGCCGGTGAGCAGCTGAATGGTCCAATGGTGCAACTCGGCCACCGTGATCCAAACAAGAATACTTTTGAGTGGCGGCCAGACTCTTCAGATCCATCACGATTAAGCTTTCCTCTTGGTTCAGGGTAATATGCTTCGGAAGCAAAGGCCCCTGGTACCACCAGCTGCGGGGGAAGTCCTCAAAGCAGCTCGGATCTTTGCTCCTCAGAATGAAGAAACGGTTCTTCCAATTCTTAAGGGATGAGGGCAGATCGAAAAAGAGCCCGCAATGAGGCTTCGCCTGAAAGAACCAGTGTTCGTCATCCTTTCGGCGAGTTAGTGCATGCGATTCGGTGAACACCTTAGCCAGAGGTCTGATTCCCTTAGCTCGGCATAGACCTCGGAAGGCTACCAAGATCCGCCACGAGTTAGGGTGAATTTGAGCAATGCACGCTCGGTGAAGCTTTAGGACCTCCTTATAGAAGTCATCTAGAGGGAACCGAAGACCAGCCTTTAACTGTTCCTCATACACCATAACCATGTCATTCTCTTCAAAGGAGTGATCGACACGAAGATCGCCGTGGCACTTGATTAGCTCGCATTTGAATCAGGCCGAATGTTGTATTCTTGGCTAAACGATTGCAGATCGGATACTCGAAGAACCGACGGAAGCTCATCTATAGGGAGAGTCTCCCTCCCTGAAACAGGTGCACGCCTCGATGGTATGACCTGCCCCCGACTTGGAACGGAAGCCCTAGGAGGTTCAGGTTGCGTGCTTGGCCCGACTACCTCTTCTTCATCGGACGACCATGAGAACTGAATGGTAGGAGGGCTCGCCGCTCTTTGACCTTCGGCACCGCTCATTTTCAAAAGAAATAAAGAACTTAAACTAAAAAAGAAGATCAAAGCCCTTACCGGAGTCTGATCGGCGTCGGAAGAACTTGAGAAAACGAGAGAACTTCGAAGTTGTGAGCAGGGGATTGAAAATGGAATAAGAGAACAACTGGCTAACCCTCCCACCCCTATTTATACTAGTCCAAGCATTTAATGCTCGCGAGGCTCTAGGCAACGCATCGATTGGTGGGACTCGACAGCTGTTCTGACACTTCTCTCAAATATTCGAATGTTCCGAGATCGGTTAATTGGAGATCGGCATAATAAGTTAAATATTTTGAATAAAGGATCAATTAAGTGTCATTCAGGTAAAGAACCAGATCGGGTAATCACATTAGAGATTGGAAAATAATCAATGCAAAAATAATAAGATGATAATCGACAAAATAAAGTCTTTATTCTCAAAAGATCGGATTACATCATTTGGGCGATCTCTAGGGATCAGATTACACTAAAATTGGATTACATCATTTCTGTGATCTCTAGAGATCGGATTGCATTGAAAATAAAATACATCATTTGGGCGATCTCTAGGGATCGGAATGTCACATTGTGACTGATCCAAAGGGGTGTCACCGTAACCGAGGCAAGCGTCGGAACACCCAATGTGGAGGAAAGCCGCTGTCGGAACACTCAATGTGATGAGAAGCCGAATGAACTCAGTTGAGCGACTCGAGATCGGTACAACCGAGGTCCGCAATACAGATCGGTCAAATCCAGTTCTCTCACCATCATCAGTTAGGGTTATGCGATCACCGGGATCGTAAATTTTCAGCCAGTGGTTAAAGAAGCTCATCAGAAAGGGATCAAAAACCACCATCATGGCCGGAACTTCCACCGGAGTAGCTAGAACAGGAAAAGTTAGAAGGAAGAGAGGAAAATCAGATGAAGGAAATGTCTCTGTCGACAGGGGTATATATAGGGGAAAATGAGCATTTATTCTTTGAGCGAAACGGCTTAACGCCTCGAGAATCAAGGGGGAAATTAATGCTTTGACCGGACTGCTGCAGAAAAGGAGAGATCGGAATAACAGATTGGAAGACGGGAGATTAACATGAGAGATCGGAATAGGAGCGTGTCAAGAAGAGGGATCGGAAGACAAAAGGAATAAGACAAATCCCAAATAACCGTTGTCAGAATCAGAGCCGAGGTAGTTAAAGCGTTGCAGGCGAGATCTCCACCGCATGCTTAAGAATCGCCCGTAATGCTGACAGGCGCCAGGGTATGTCATGACAGTCCTGTATATCCCAATCCCCACCGTTGATCTCACTTGTAAGGACAAATTCGAAACCCTTGGATCAAGAGAGAAGATGACAATACCAGCGCCTTTCGCTCTTAGCCCTCAGATCGTTCCGGACAAGAAGATTTGGGACCGTTAGATCAAAAGAAGAAAAGGACAAATATTCTGAAGAGAGATCTCAGCCATTCATTTTGATTCTCTTTAATTCCTGGACATCCGATCATGTCCTTCGAAATCTTGACCCTCCTTCTCCCTCAAAATAAATCCTGACCCTTCATGGGGAGCACCCGATTCCTATAAATACCAGCATGAAAAACTATTCAAGGGACGGACGGACAAAAAAGGAGAGGCTGTTATTATAGCGGAAGAACTCTGAAAACTCCATTTAGTTTGTTATTCCGCTACTTCGAAGTGTTGATTGGAAAAACTTTTGAAACTAGTTTTCTGAAGTGTTTCTTGAAAAGGATTCTGGATACTGGAACTCCACATTTCCAGTTTGTTCATTATCTGGTCACACCCTCACTTTCAGCCCTTTATCATCTCTGTTTTCATTCCCACTGTCTAAGCTAAACTTCAGTCCACTCGGTTTTTATCTTAATCTGATTATATTTTAGCTGAGCTCCCTTCACTTCCTGACGAACATTAGCTCTCAGGCTAATCAGTCCACTGTCTTATCTCTATTTGCCACCCCGTAGCTATTTCAGTAGATTTGGCTCCTCACAGGTAAGAGCTCATATTGCTTTTTTACTAAGTGTTTACATTTATTTTTCGCACTTTCTTTGTTTCTTCTTACGTATGTGATTTTCTCCAAGTTCATTTTGCGCAAAAGGACCCAAAAGAATGTTACTCTCGAGTTATCTCTTTAGTGATTAGTCCGTCATTTTATTAATCTTCGTCATGCAAGTTTTTCTGGTTCCTAGTAGCGTGTAAATGGTCAGGCAAGATGTAGGTAACTGCAATTTAGGGGTCTCTTTTAAAAGAGAGAACCCGAATAACGCGTCAGGAAGATAGCCAAACTGTTAGGCTGACGTGAACAGCGATTCGACAAAGAGGTCATAAAGTGGAATAAAACCAAAATAAGCAAAACAGAATAGATCGGTCATTAATAGATATTGGTAAAATGAATACATGGAAGGTCGGTAAATCAAGCCTAGTTATCCCCATCTAGCCAAAAGGTGTCGAGAAGCCTTATCCCCAGCATTTTTGAATGCCAGAATCCTTAGCTTTAGGCTCTTATGTCATATAGCCGAAATTAAAATCCGGGAGATCGGAAAAGTCCCTTTCAGGCTCCTGTTAATCTAAAAGAGATCGGAGGAGAGTTCTTATCCGATCTCCCCTCAAAATTTTAATAAACGTTAAAAAGAGATCGGAGGAGAGTTCTTATCCGATCTGAACTCAAAAATTTTGATAAATGTCTAGAGGAGATCGGAGGAGAGTTCTTATCCGATCTCCCCTCAAAATTTTAATAAACGTTAAAAAGAGATCGGAGGAGAGTTCTTATCCAGTCTCAACTCAAAAGTTTTAATAAACGTCTAGAGGAGATCGGAGGAGGGTTCTTATCCGATCTCCCTCCAAAATTTTAATAAATAACTTAAAAGAGATTGGAGGAGAGTTCTTATCCGATTCTCACACCAAGTCTTAACCCGTACGCAAAATAATCTCAGAACTAAAAAATTCGTAACGTCAATTCACTAAGGTGGTCTCATTTACTTGTGTATCTGAGTGATCCGAATTTAGTGAAAGATCAAAATTTCCTTTTGAAAAAAGGATTAACATTCCCATCCGAGCCCTCTTAACTAATTTATAAAGAACGCAAAATTAAATCTACTTACCCTTATTAAGGGACGAGGTGGGGTGCCTAACACCTTCCCCACCCGTTTACGGATCCCGAACCTAGAATCTCTGTTTTGAAGTGGTTTCATTTTTAATTTATTTTCCCAAATGGTTTTCTTTAGTTTCCCTCAAAACTAAGGTGGCGACTCCTCATTTTTCCCACTTCGGTGAGTGATCGTCCAGGCGACCGCAAAATCCCTTGCGACAGCTTGGCGACTCCACTGGGGACCTTAATTTTAACCCCGGTCTAGTGGTCCAAAAGTAGATTTAATTTTGTTGGATCAAATTATAGCCAGATAGGCTCATTCGGCAACGTTTTATACATTAATTATTATTGCTGCTAACTATTTTGTTCGTTTTTCCTGTTCTATTTCCCACAGTGCTCTTCATTTCAAAAAAAAGGAAAAAAGGGAAAAATGGAAAAATAAAATCCCCCTGAATTGGGAAGAGGTAAAGGTGTCCCTTCACACACTGAACACTCACACAATGTCCTCACACACTATGGTCCTAACCCGGGCTTTCTTACCCTTTTAGGAAAGTAGGAGGGGGTCATGTAGCGGTACCCATGGGTTTTACCCCGTTAGTATCCGTGAAGGCTTCTGCTCAAATTGAAACTTGTTCTATTCACCGTGATACCCGTGGAATTTTCCCGATAATATCATGGGGGTAGAATGGGGCTCTACTGTTTACAGTAGGGGCAATTTGGGAACCTGTGGCTTTTAGAAAATTAGATCCTGAGCTAAACTATCACAATAGTTGAAAGCCGTAGTAAACTACCTTATGAGATAGAACTATCCAGATAGGTAGCGCTCACCCGGTATTAGGAGTCTCCCTATTACAGGACAAAAGGGGCATACTTACTCTTACCCTATTCTGCTTTAATTTCCTTTTGTTCATTTTTTTGAGGGTAATCTTGAATCCTACTAGAACACCTACACATTTTCCTACTTTGATAAATGTGTACGTGTCACCCTGTCAACAGTATGATTCAAAATTACCCCAATTTGTCTTACTAACGAATTTTCCCACAGGCATTACCAAACCAAGAGTCTGTAAAAGGATAGGCATTATTTTTATCATGGCATCCTCGAGTCAGTCGGCAGAAGAGGCTCAGCATGCTAAACTTTGGTCCAAATCAGCTCATAGGTCGGTACCCTCGCAAAATGATGTTTCCGAGGCACACGCTAGCTCAATACCTTCACTAGATCTGGATAAAATAGAGGTCAGAATGAACAACCTCGAGGGTCTGTCTAATGGATGGAGGTCGCTTCCCGATCAGGTCAAGGTACGATTTGAAGAGAAGTACGGAAGGATTGCAACCTTGATGCAAGTCAAGGTCCAAATCTCGGCATTAAAAGCCATGTTGTCGGTTTGGAATTCTAAGTACGGGGTATTCTCTTTCAATGACATTGATACGGTTCCCACTATGGAAGAATATCAGGCATTGCTAGGGATTCCTTACTCATTACAGAACCGGATCTACCTACACCTCGAACATAGGCAGACCTGGAAACGACTGGCACATATGTTGGGTACTCCCCCAGAAGAATTGAAGTCAAAAGAAACCTCCAAAGGGAACACGCATGGTTGGTATTGGACATATCTCCAGAAATGGTTAGATCAATGTCTCCGAGAGAAACGGTGGGATCAAGCTTCGGTAGCACTCGCCTTGGGAATCTATGGTTTGATTTTGTTCCCAGGACCATTGGGAATCATAACTTGCAATGCGGTGGAAGTGTTCTGGACAGTAGAAAGGCAGCAGATCAATCCAATACCGGCGATCCTTGCGGAGACTTTATTAACCCTTACCTACTGCAGACAACAGGGCAAAGGGTCCCTTAAGTGTTGTTCTCAACTGTTATACCTCTGGATTATCAGTCACATGTGTCCCGTGGAGACGAAGGGGTTGACTTGGTACCTTGACCAGCCTCCCATCGAGAGAATGACCCGGTTAGTAATCAGTCTGAAAAATGAACAGCAGTGGTGGGAACGGATTTTGAGTTTCAATAGCCATGATTACTGTTGGAGGAAATTGTGGACGCCGTGCCAACCTGCTCGATCAAGACAGGGTAATCGGTATCCCTAATCGGAGTAACCGGGTATACAAGTTACACTCCGACATTGGTAATGAGGCAGTTTGGCTCAACACAGTCCGTGATCAACATCAAAGAATACCACCAAGGTCGCTTCTACCATGAGCTCAAGGAAGAAGAAGGGTTGAAAATGGCTCGCAAGTCTTGGGAAAACATCACTCTGATGGAGAAATCACCCAAAGGCCCAAGTGCCTCGAGCGATTATCTTAAATGGAGAACTGACAGGGACCGAGAACACTCTACTGTAGAATTCAAGGACAGCAACCCTCGCCAAAATGCCCTATTAGAGGAAGCTGATAATCGCCTGGTTGACTCGCTACAAAAGGCAAATACCGAGAACTCACAGCTGCAAGAACGAATGAAACAATTGGAGGACCAACAGCAGAAACTTAAGAGAAGGGTGAGAAGACTCAAGAAAGAGGCAAGAGCCGAAAGGATGGAGTTCGAAAAGCAAGAGGTGCAGTGGGAAAAGGAAAAAGACTCTCTTCAAGCTGAGGCCAAAGAAATAAAAGTGCAGAATAGCAAGCTTCAGGAAAAGATGAAATACCAAGAAATACTCA
Organism: Hevea brasiliensis; assembly: GCF_030052815.1. NCBI lineage: Eukaryota > Viridiplantae > Streptophyta > Magnoliopsida > Malpighiales > Euphorbiaceae > Hevea > Hevea brasiliensis. Next base: position 79,722,673 of record NC_079496.1, read on the forward strand.
TTGAAGAGTATAAGCAAGAAAACAAAAAGAAGAAGCTTGAATTAAAAGAACAAGCACTACTCATCAACGATATCTTGAAAGAGTGTGCTAAAGAAAGGAAAGAGAAAGAAAAACAAGCTGCTCTCTATCAAAGACTGAAAGAGAATGTTGACCAGCTGGAGAGAACAATAGCACAGGGAAAACAAGAACTATTACCTGAATCCGAGTATGCCCTGAAAGCATTCGATCCTGCCAAGCAAGAAGAAAGGTTATATGAGTATCTCAGAAAATGTCATCTCATTATAAAGAACCTCCCAGAGCCTAGGCCGATGTAAAGAATATGGTGTACAAATTATTCAGTTAATGAAATGATTTTTGGATCATTGTTTAGTAAATTTGTGAATGAATAATATGACTCCCGTAGGAACTCCCTCGCTAGGGTTATGTGAAAAATTGAATGCGCTATATGGACAGGTATCATAAATGCGCATTCAATCCCGTCATTCACAGTCAGACTATCGGACGATGCCATGATAAAGTTGATGCGATTGTCCTTTTACAGATTTCAACCTGGCTCTCAAATGCCACTGTATCCTTCGTCCAGACCAGGACTTTTAGTTTCTTTGCAAAATTCAAAATTCATTTAAAATTTTCTTTTTTTTTACCCCTCACAGGAAATCAATATTGCTTCAAACAAAGCAAGTCTGACCAAGCACACGGTTCAGCCCAAGCGAGTGTACTTAACAAGATCTCGGACAAAGAAGATAATGGAAGATCAGGAACAAGTACAGAACCTACAGGGGCAAGTCTCCGAATTGAAAGACCAGGTCTCAGAACTTATGAGACTAATGAGAGAAATGTCCCAGAATAAACCGACAGCAGAGTCTAGCCTGCCATTACCTCCTCCACCACCTCCAACAAATGATCCTCACCAAGCTTCAACTTCTTTTACCTTTCAGTCTCCCATCCCGGACCCAACAATCACTATCAACCGGTTACTACAAATAATGACCTGCCTTACTCTCATTACCCAACCGTTCAAAACACCGACCCATACCCTTCAAATGTGATCCCTCCCATTCACTTCACCCCTCATCTCCCAACTGGGGGAGTATTCCACGCAGTAGGGGGAGAAAATAAGTCAAAAGAAAATGAGAAACTGTCTGCTCTAGAGGAAAGATTGAGAGCAATTGAAGGGCTGAATATGTATGGCTCTGTGGATGTGGCATCACTAAGACTGGTGCCAGATGTGGTGGTGCCACCCAAATTCAAGGTTCCGGATTTTGACAAGTACACCGGGAACTCAGATCCCCGCATCCACCTGGCAACCTATATTGCCAAAATGTCTGCCCTAACAGAAGATGACAGACTTCTCATTCACTTCTTTCACGAGAGCCTCTCCGGAGCGGCTCTAAGATGGTGCATACAATTGGACAGGAGCAAGCTGCACTCCTGGAAGGATTTAGCTGATACCTTCTTGAAGCAATACAAATTCAATTGTGATGCGGCACCCACAAGGAGAGACCTCCAGAACATGGCACAGAAAGACCGGGAAGGTTTCAAGCAGTATGCCCAGAGATGGAGGGAAAAGGCGGCGGAAGTATATCCCCCGGTGACTGACAATGAGCTATGCTCTTTCTTCATCGAGACTTTGAAGGCTCCCTACTTCAACTTAATGATTGGAAACACTTCCAATAGCTTCTCTGACATCATCCAGGCGGGTGAGAGAATTGAGGCCAACTTAAGAATGGGACGACTGCAGGAGTCAGCAGAGAACCCTGTAAAGAAGACTGCCAGCTTTGGCAAGAAAAAGGAGGGTGAGGTACATTCTGTCACCCGTCAAAACAATTATTCCCCATTCCCCCAAAATAACTACCGGCCATATCCTCCCTCTCATGGCCAAACCATCGCAAACATTCCACCTCCTCTCCCAAATTATCCACAACCGCGCCCACAATATGCCCCACCTACAAATTACCAACCAAGACCGCTTCCTCCTCCTGCTCAACCAAGACCACCACAAAATAATCCAAGGCCCCCAAGAAACCCTGATCCACCTCTTCCCCTCCCACTCAGTGAAATATACCGATACCTTGTCGGTATAAACCAAATTGTACCAGTCCCCTTAGACCCAATCCAGCCACCATACCCTAGATGGTATGATGCCATTGCCCGTTGTGAGTACCATGGAGGAGCACAAGGGCACTCAACCGACAACTGCGGGGCACTCAGAGGGAGAGTGCACGCTTTAATCCGAAACGGGTGGTTGAAGATCGAGGGAAATGGTTCCCTCCCCAATGTTACCTCGAACCCACTGCCTAACCATAATACGGGCAGTGGTGTAAATATGATAGAGTCTAAGGGAGAAGGATCAACACCAGAAGTGGATAAGCTGGTTCCTCACTTTGAGGAGATTTTTGCTGTAGCAATGAGGGAAGGCTACCTTTGCCCTCAGGTAGCGGGATTCAAAGAGAGTACGGGGTGTCCTTATCATGGAGGGGCAGCTGATCATGAGCTGCGGGGCTGTGAGGGATTCAGGCAAAAGGTTCAGAACTTGTTGTCTCTCAAGGTTCTGAGATGCCAGACAAGGTCGAAGATGGAAGAGGGAGTGAACACAACTAGATACAGCCAGAATGCTTCTACCTCTAAACCCAGAATCACCTTCTCACCCCCAGTAGCCTCGCCACCAGTAACGGTTATCCGAGCCCCATTCAGCTCCCTATTACCAACACCCATGCCATACCTTGGAACTACAATTACCAAATCTTCACCTAAGAAGCGTCAAGTAGTACACTGGCTCCTAGCCTTGCTTCACCCCTGGCACCTCCTAAGCCATGTTTCGCTCCCCATGAGCACTTCAGGATGACTTATGCTGGACCTGCCAGCGACATTACTCCCCAGATCAGTTCTCAGCCCATTATCACAACAGAGCCCTCTCCACCTGAGCAAGAAGTCGAGTTTATAACTCGAAGTGGGAGGTGTTACGGGAACGAAGAAAGAGAGAGGAGGAAAGGGAAAGTAAAAATGGGAGAGTCATCAAGAAATACAGAAGAGGAGGTTGAGAAAGCAGGGGAAGTAGAGCCTGTTGAGCACAAGGAAGAAGAAGAACTGCTGCTCCAAATAATGAAACAGAGCGAGTATGATGTGGTGGAGCAGTTGAGAAAAACACCCGCCCGGATTTCACTGTTATCACTGATCCTGAGCTCGGAAGTCCACCGACAAGCCTTACAAAGAATCCTGGATCAAGCCTTTGTCAACCCCGACATTACTCCAGGGCAGTTTGAGAAGATAGTAGAACAAATCCAGGCATCCAGCTTTGTAGCCTTTTCTGAAGAGGAGGTAGACCCCGCAGGCTTAGGGCACAATAAAGCTCTACATGTAACTGTGAAGTGTAAGGGTTGTATAGTGGCCAAGGTCCTCATCGATAACGGATCAGCCCTCAATGTACTGCCTAGCGCTACCTTAGCCAGGCTGCCGGTCGACCAATCATATATACGTCAGAGTGCTATGGTGGTAAGAGCCTTTGACGGTACCAGGAGAGAGGTGCTGGGAGACATTGACTTGCCAATCCAAGTCGGTGCATGTACTTTCAATGTCACGTTCCAGGTGATGAACATTGAGCCGGCTTACACTATGCTGTTGGGAAGGCCATGGATCCATTCTGCGAATGCTGTTCCTTCGACTTTGCACCAGAAGATCAAATACATTAAGGACGGCAAAATCATCACTGTAAGGGGCGAAGAAGCCATACTGGTCACCAAGCCGCAATCACTTCCTTATGTGGAAGCGGCCGAGGAATCGTTGGAGAGTTCTTTCCAGGCCCTTGAACTGCAAGATACCGGGAAGGAGGGGGCTATGGCTATGGTGGCCAAAGTGATGTCAAGGAACGGGTATCAAGAGGGGAAAGGCTTGGGTACCGCCTTGCAAGGAATCGTGGAACCCATACCGGCTATTCAGAAGATAGGCCGTTGTGGTTTGGGATATGAGGAGGATGCCCTTGTGGATGGACGGTTCTGGATGAGGAAAATACTTCGGGATCAGAGGTTTGACCAGGAGATGGGAAAGATGAAAATAGTCCCGAGAATTACGGAGATCTTCACTAAACCGGTCATTCAACATCCGGCAAATACAGAAGAATCACCCGATAATCCATCCATCGATGTCATCCAACTGGACTCCTTGTATGAGGCCCTAGTATCGCTAATGGCTGAGGGGCAGGAGTTGGACAATTGGACAACAGAGGATATCCCTGTACTCAATCTCGAGTAAAGTTCCTTTGGTTATCAACACTTGATCATTTTGTCCATGGTGACAAGTGTAATACTGTAAATGGACCTTTTCTTATGGCATTAATATTAATGAATTGATAGCGCATTTTAAATCCAATACTCTCTTTCTTTCCTTTTTAATTCCATCCTTATAACACGTTCTATTCTTTACTTATTCAGGACCATTCATCAATTAACACCTAATAATCCAATAGACTCAGAAATCCCTCTGGTTAATTTTGAAATCCCCATAACTGCCATTACTTCAAGTGATTCTGAAGAAGACCTTACACAAGAAGACGGTGAAAAGGATGAGCCCTCCCTCGTGCCTTGTGGAGACGAGATGCACACAATAAACTTGCGCACGGAAGAAGTAAAAAGGGAACTTAAGGTCGTGGAGTGTGAAGAATTGGGAGATATGATCAGTCTGCTTAAAGAATTCCTCGATGTATTTTCCTGGAGCTATGATGATATGGTGGGTTTGGACCCTCAGATAGTAACACACAAAATTCCCTTAATTCCAGGAACGATTCCGGTAAAGCAGAAACTAAGGAGAATGAATCCCGACACACTACTCAAGGTTCGGGATGAAGTCAAGAAACAGTATGACGCCGGGTTCTTGGAAGTGGTCAAATATCCCCAATGGGTGGCTAACGTCGTCCCGGTAATGAAGAAGGACGGGAGAGTCAGGGTGTGCGTTGACTACAGGGATCTTAATAAAGCTAGCTTGAAAGACGATTTCCCTCTCCCCCACATTGATGTGTTAGTTGACAATGCTGCGGGATTGGGCAGGTGTTCGTGTATTGATGGGGCATCAGGGTACAATCAGATCCCAATGGACGAAGAAGACAAGGATAAAACTGCTTTCATCACTCAATGGGGAGTATTTTGCTATCGGGTCATGCCCTTCGGGTTGAAAAATGCCGGGGCTACTTACCAGCGCGCAATGGTCACATTATTCCATGATATGATGCATAAAGAAGTGGAGGTATACGTGGATGATATGATCATCAAATCCAGGGGAGAAGAGAGCCACGTTCAGGTGATGAGGAGGGTATTCGAAAGGCTCAGGAAATACCACTTGAAGCTGAACCCTGCTAAATGCATATTCGGAGCTAGATCGGGGAAGTTGTTGGGATTCATAGTAAGCGAGAAAGGGATAGAAGTAGATCCAGACAAAGTCCGAGCTATTCAAGAAATGCCATCCCCAAAAACAGAAAGGGAGGTGCGCAGTTTTCTGGAAAGCTGAACTACATTTCGAGGTTTATTTCTAATCTCACTGCCAAAGCTAAGCCTATTTTCAGATTACTCCGGAAGAACAACTCTACTCAATGGGATTCAGTTTGTCAAGAGGCTTTTGAGAAAATCAAGCAGTATCTGTCAAATCCACCAGTATTGGTTCCACCTGTGGCGGACAGGCCTTTGATCCTGTACATGGCAGTCCAGCAGAACTCGATGGGATGTGTTTTGGGACAACATGATGATACCGGCCGAAAAGAGAGGGCCATTTATTACCTGAGCAAGAAGTTCAATGATTGTGAATCAAGGTACTCTTTCTTAGAAAAGACTTGTCGCGTTAGCTCGACAAAGAAATCGCCTCAAGCACTACATGTTGAATCACAAGACATGGCTCATCTCCAGGATGGATCCTATCAGATATGTATTCGAGAGCCCATTCATGCCAGGAAGGATAGCCAAGTGGCAGGTTATACTCTCCCAATATGATATAGTCTACATGACCCGGAAAGCGGTGAAAGGTAGCGTGATTGCTGACCTCCTAGCGGAAAACCCTATCCAGGATTATGAAGCTCTGGATTTTGAGTTCCCTGATGAGCATATTAATGAAGTAGACTGCGAAGAAAAGGGGCCAAACGATGTATGGGAATTATATTTTGATGGAGCAGTCAATTTATCCGGGAATGGAATCGGAGTTGTACTAGTATCCCCGGACGGAAAACATTTCCCGATAGCTGTCAAGTTGAGATTTGACTGTACTAATAATGTCGCAGAATATGAAGCTTGTGTAATGGGTCTACAAGCTGCTATCGAGATGAAAATCAGAAAGCTGGAGGTGTACGGAGACTCGGCTCTGATAATTTATCAAGTCAAGGGAGAATGGCAAACCAAAGACCTCAAGCTGATCCCATATCAGAAGTACCTACTGGAGCTAATCAAGGAATTCGAAGAAATCTCTTTCACCCATCTTAGCAGAGACAAGAATCAATTTGCTGATGCCTTAGCTACTCTAGCTGTTATGGCTCAAATCGAAGAAGGGCAGACGACTCAAGCATTGAGGATTAAAGCAAGGGATGAGCCAGCTTACTGCTTCATGGTTGAAGAGGAGCCCGATGGGAAGCCTTGGTATCATGATATCCTGGTCTACTGCAGAACCAGAGAATTCCCCTCAGGGGCAAGCAAAAATGAAAAGAAGATGATTCGGAGATTAGCGTTGGGATACTTCCCCAGTGGAGAAACCCTATACAAGAGGAGCTCCAGCGGCGAATTATTGAGATGTGTAGATGCAAAAGAGGCAAAGAGAATCCTTTTTGAGACTCATGAGGGAAATTGTTTAACTCATGCCAATGGATACGTGATGGCCAAGCAAATCATGCGACGGGGATATTTTTGGACCACAATGGAAAAGGACTGCATCGAGTATTTCCGAAAGTGCCATAAGTGTCAGATTTATGTGGATCCAATAAATGTGCCACCTCACAAGTTATTCAACCTCGTCTCACCATGGCCTTTCGCAATGTGGGGCATCGATGTGATTGGTCCCATCAATCCCAAGGCATCCAATGGACATAGATTTATCCTAGTGGCCATCGGCTATTTCTCCAAATGGGTCGAAGCAACGTCGTATGCTCACATCACGCAAAACACGTTTCTTAAATTCCTCAAAAGCAACATCATCGGCCGGCATGGCCTCCCGAATGAAATTGTCACTGATAATGCCAAGAACTTGAATGGTCCGAAGGTGCAGAAACTGTGTGATCAATACGGAATCCGACATCTCAACTCCTCCCCATACCGTCCCCAGATGAATGGAGCGGTAAAAGCCGCAAACAAAAGCCTCAAGAGGATAATTCGGAAAATGACGGTCACATATAGGGATTGGCATGATATGCTCCCCTACGCTCTTCACGCATACCGGACTTCCGTGAGGACCTCAACCGGGGCAACTCCATACTCATTGGTCTACGGGATGGAAGCAGTATTACCTATTGAGGTCGAAATTCCTTCCTTAAGGATTCTGAAGGAATCAGAAATTGATGAATCAGAATGGATCCAGTCAAGGTTGGACCAGTTAAACTTGCTGGACGAGAAAAGATTAACAGCAGCATGTCATGGGCAATTATACTAGAGGAGAATGGCTAGGGCATTTGATAAAGGTGTTCGCCTACGCGAATTCCAACCCGGGAACCTAGTACTAAAGAAAGTGCTGCCGAACCAAAACGATCCCCGGGGCAAATGGTCACCAACCTATGAGGGACCCTATGTGGTTAAAAAGGCATTTTCTGGAGGAGCCTTGATCTTGACCCACATGGACAGTGACGAATTCCCGAGACCTGTGAATGCCGACACTGTCAAGAGGTACTATGCATAAAATGAGTGAAGGATGAAAACCCGAAAGGGCGTCCAAAAAAAAAAAAAAAAAAAAAACTTGGGGTGAAAACCCGAAAGGGCGCCCCAAGAACCAAAATGGAGAAATAAGGAAGAGGATATGAAACCGAGGATGGAGAGGAAACTGTCGCGGCATGAGGCTTCAGAGAACTTGAAAATAATGGCAGTTAAAAGACTTCAAAACCAACTATAAGGAATATGTGAGATCTATCCTTGTACCCTTCCTTTTCCTTTGAAAGTATATCCCTATTTTTCCTAAAGCCATAATAAAATTATACTTTATTCTTTCTGCTTTTGTTTTCCTGTTTACTCACTTTTCAAATACTATCCTTTCTCTTTGTTTAATGCGTTATTGATTAGTTAAAATTTTTGCCATAAGATTTGAATTCAAAAATTGATAACCTCACGTACTTTATTATGAGATTTGCAGGGAATGGCCTTCAAAAAAAAAAAAAAAAAAAAAAAAAAAAACTAGGGGTGAGAACCCGAAAGGGCGCTTCTGGTCGAATGGACGAAAAGAAAGTGAAAACCCACAAGGGCGCTTTCCGTAAAATAGAAAGAAAATCGGGGACAGAAAAGGGCCATCCGAAGGAATGGGATCATGGGTCGAGTCTTGTAACTCCTCCTTCATTAATCATCGGCCTTCGATATCTTGTTAAGTACACTTCGTCAGGGAAAGAACTTCATGTGTCAGGGTTAGACTTGCTTTGTAAGTTGATTTTAATTTCATACAATTTACATTTCCACCATCAACCTCTGGTTCCTTGATTACATTTCTGTTATCAAGCTCTGGTTCCTTGATCTAAGTTGATTTTAAATTCTTGCAATTTTAATTTCCTGCAATTTACATTTCTGTTATCAACCTCTGGTTCCTTGATCTAAGTTGATTTTAAATTCTTGCAATTTTAATTTCCTGCAATTTACATTCCTGTCATCAACCTCTGGTTCCTTGATCTAAGTTGATTTTAATTTCCTGCAATTTAATTTTTCCACCATCAACCTCTGGTTCCTTGATCTAAGTTGATTTTAATTTTCTGCATTTAAATTTATGTCATCAACCTCTGGTTCCTTGATCTAAGTTGATTTTAATTTCATGCAATTTACATTTCCACCATCAACCTCTGGTTCCTTGATCTAAGTTGATTTTAATTTCTTGCAATTTACTTTCCTGTTATCAACCTCTGGTTCCTTGATCTAAGTTGATTTTAATTTCCTGCAATTTACATTTCTGTTATCAACCTCTAGTTCCTTGATCTAAGTTGATTTTAAATTCTTGCAATTTTAATTTCCTGCAATTTACATTTCTGTTATCAACCTCTGGTTCCTTGATCTAAGTTGATTTTAAATTCTTGCAATTTTAATTTCCTGCAATTTACATTCCTGTCATCAACCTCTGGTTCCTTGATCTAAGTTGATTTTAATTTCTTGCAATTTACATTTCTGTTATCAACCTCTGGTTCCTTGATCTAAGTTGATTTTAATTTCCTGCAATTTAATTTTTCTGCTATCAACCTCTGGTTCCTTGATCTAAGTTGATTTTAATTTCTTGCAATTTACATTTCTGTTATTAACCTCTGGTTCCCTGATCTAAGTTGATTTTAATTTCCTGCAATTTAATTTTCCTGCTATCAACCTCTGGTTTCTTGATCCAAGTTGGTTTTTAATTTTCTAAGTATTCTAACTTCCGTTGCCAATTTCTAGGTCGTTAACTTAGGTACACCTAATCGTCCAAAATATGAGTCTGAATCTTTACATAATTCCTACATGGAAATTTTTTTTTTCCTTTAATAGAAATTATGTAAAGAGGGGCAGCTGTCGACACCATATTTTGGCCGATCCCCAAAATCAATAAAACTTTGAAACCGATCCCCGGTACTAAGTCTCCTTCGGACAACTAATCACATTTCCGATCCCTCTTTGATAGGCTGTCACAATTCCGATCTCTCCTCACAAAGAATTAAATCAAATTGTTAAGTTCTCGCATCAGTCAAAGCTTTACCAGTCTATCGCTCACTGATCTCTCAAACCCATTGTCGAAACTCAGGACCCGTCAAGTATATTCCTGATAAATGAACTGGCACTAGATCTTTTCCTACCAGTTTTATTGCCGATCTCCCTTTCGAAAGTTTAAGAGTTAAGGTTTTGGTTCGGTTTAATAAGGATTCCAATCTTAAGTGTTCAAATTAAATTTTCAATTTTAATCAAGTCCCATTCAGCATTTCTTCCCCACCGATCTCATGCTTATTGTGCTTTCCGATCTCTTATACTTAGATTAATAATTGCATTTAGTTCTTGTTTCGCTATGCTCATACAATCAAATACTTAGGCAATTCAGAGATTTTCCAATCACATCCATTCATTGAACAAAAGAGAGCCCATTTCATTTCATTTTTGTACAAGCTTATTCAATTGGAGGGTCACCCCACTGATTTACATTTTGCTCACCTCTCTCTCACCTCGGCTTCCTCCTCATGTCCTCATCGCCGCCTCAGAGCCAGTCGGCCATCCAAGAGAAGTCCTCCTCGGGTAACGCTCGAGTTCGACCAAGAGATCCTTGTGAGCATTCACATAGGCCCCGGCTATTCCCGTCACCATCTCTTCATCTTTCTCCTTAAGCTCCCCGTTTTTCTCTTTAAGCTCTTCGATGAGTTGGGAGACTCGAGCAGCCGTTGGCTCAGAAGGCCCTGGACTTCTCCGAGAACCCGATTCCTTTCGGCGAACAAGATTCAGTTCGCCACCTGTCCTCATAAAACTTCGCCGCCTCAACTTGAGATATATAATCTTGAGCGGATGAGAGTTGGGATCGAGGGAAGCCATTTCTGATTTTTCTTCCCGATCTCCTTACCTGCACGAACCTTTTCCCAAACCATGGTCTGATTCACCAGGCACTCCACGTTCAGGCTCATGGATTGAGTCAAGATATCATCAAGGCTGTTCGAGGATAGCCTGTCCCGATCCTCTCGAAGGAAGATGGAAGACCCCAAGACTTGGGCAAAACCGGGTTCTCCCGAACAGTCCGGTTATTCTTCAGGGACTCGATTAGCTTTTGAGCGCCATGAGAAAAGGTCCTCCCAGAAGATTGAGAAGGACCCCTTTCTGTGCTTGGAACAACTGGAAGAGCCGGAGGCTGCTGTTCCATTCTAGGAGGAGATCGAACAGTTTCAGCGGTCGGCAGATCCGAAGGTTGAGGCGGGTCCCCTTGTACTTCCCCAGATTCATGACCAGGTGTTCGAAGCATTTCTGAACGCTTCATCTCTTTTATTTTCCGGGAGATCTCTTTGTCCTTCTTCCGCTTCCTAGAACCCTCACCCCCTGCCATACCTGCACAAAGAAAAGGTCAGTGAGATCGCTAAGGTCCTGAGAGCTGAGATATAGAAAATACCAATGCCGAGGTCAGAGAGCGGAAGTTCGCGGTCTTGGCCGGTGAGCAGTTGAATGGTCCAATGGTGCAACTCGGCAGTCACCGCATCCAAACAAGAATACTTTTGAGTGGCGGCCATACTCTTCAGATCCATCACTATTAAGCTTTCCTCTTGGTTCAGGGTAATATGCTTCGGAAGCAAAGGCCCCTGGTACCACCAGCTGCGGGGGAAGTCCTCAAAGCAGCTCGGATCTTTGCTCCTCAGAATGAAGAAACGGTTCTTCCAATTCTTAAGGGATGAGGGCAGATCGGAAAAGAGCCCGCAATGAGGCTTCGCCTGAAAGAACTAGTGTTCGTCATCCTTTCGGCGAGTTAGTCTGTGCAGTTCAGTGAACACCTTAGCCGTAGGTCTGATTCCCTTAGCTCGGCATAGACCTCGGAAGGCTACCAAGATCCGCCACGAGTTAGGGTGAATTTGAGCAATGCACGCTCGGTGAAGCTTTAGGACCTCTTTATAGAAGTCATCTAGAGGGAACCGAAGACCGGCCTTTAACTGTTCCTCGTACACCATAACCATGTCATTCTCTTCAAAGGAGTGATCGACACGAAGATCGCCGTGGCACTTGATTAGCTCGTACGAATCAGGCCGAATGTTGTATTCTTGGCTAAACGATTGCAGATCAGATACTCGAAGAACCGACGGAAGCTCATCTATAGAGAGAGTCTCCCTCCTTGAAACAGGTGCACGCCTCGATGGTATGACCCGCCCCCGACTTGGAACGGAAGCCTAGGAGGTTCAGGTTGCGTGCTTGGCCCGACTACCTCTTCTTCATCGGACGACCATGAGAACTGAATGGAAAGAGGGCTCGCCGCTCTTTGACCTTCGGCACCGCTCATTTTCAAAAGAAATAAAGAACTTAAACTAAAAAAGAAGATCAAAGCCCTTACCGGAGTCTGATCGGCGTCGGAAGAACTTGAGAAAACGAGAGAACTTCGAAGTTGTGAGCAGGGGATTGAAAATGGAATAAGAGAACAACTGGCTAACCCTCCCACCCCTATTTATACTAGTCCGAGCATTTAATGCTCGCGAGGCTCTAGGCAACGCATCGATTGGTGGGACTCGACAGCTGTTTTGACACATCTCTCAAATATTCGAATGTTCCGAGATCGGTTAATTGGAGATCGGCATAATAAGTTAAATATTTTGAATAAAGGATCAGTTAAGTGTCATTCAGGTAAAGAACCAGATCGGGTAATCACATTAGAGATCGGAAAATAATCAATGCAAAAATAATAAGATGATAATCGACAAAATAAAGTCTTTATTCTCAAAAGATCGGATTACATCATTTGGGCGATCTCTAGGGATCGGATTACACTAAAATTGGATTACATCATTTCTGTGATCTCTAGAGATCGGATTGCATTGAAAATAAAATACATCATTTGGGCGATCTCTAGGGATCGGAATGTCACATTGTGACTGATCCAAAGGGGTGTCACCGACCAGAACCGAGGCGCTGTCGGAACACCCAATGTGGAGGAAAGCTGCTGTCGGAACACTCAATGTGATGAGAAGCCGAATGAACTCAGTTGAGCGACTCGAGATCGGTACAACCGAGGTCCGCAATACAGATCGATCAAATCCAGTTCTCTCACCATCGTCAGTTAGGGTTATACGATCACCGGGATCGTAAATTTTCAGTCGGTGGTTAAAGAAGCTCATCGGAAAGGGATCAAAAACCACCATCATGGCCGGAACTTCCACCGGAGCAGCTAGAACAGGAAAAGTAAGAAGGAAGAGAGGAAAATAAGATGAAGGAAATGTCTCTGTCGACAGGGGAAAATGAGCATTTATTGCTGAGCAGAAAACGAAGCGAACGCCTCTAGAATCAAGGGGGAAATTAATGCTTTGACCAGACCGGACCAGAGAAAAGGTGAGATCGGAATAACAGATCAGAAGACGGGAGATTAACATGAGAGATCGGAATAGGAGTGTGTCAAGAAGAGGGATCGGAAGACAAAAGGAATAAGACAAATCCCAAATAACCGTTGTCAGAATCAGAGCCGAGGTAGTTAAAGCGTTGCAGGCGAGATCTCCACCGCACGCTTAAGAATCGCCCGCAATGCTGACAGGCGCCAGGGTATGTCATGAGAGTCCTATATATCCCAATCCCCACCGTTGATCTCACTTGTAAGGACAAATCCGGAACCCTTGGATCAAGAGAGAAGACGACAATACCAACGCCTTTCGCTCTTAGCCCTCAGATCGTTCCGGACAAGAAGATTTGGGACCGTTAGATCAAAAGAAGAAAAGGACAAATATTCTGAAGAGAGATCTCAGCCATTCATTTTGATTCTCTTTAATTCCTGGACATCCGATCATGTCCTTCGAAATCTTGACCCTCCTTCTCCCTCAAAATAAATCCTGACCCTTCATGGGGAGCACCCGATTCCTATAAATACCAGCATGAAAAACTATTCAAGGGGACGGACGGACAAAAAAGGAGAGGCTGTTATTATAGCGGAAGAACTCTGAAAACTCCATTTAGTTTGTTATTCCGCTACTTCGAAGTGTTGATTGGAAAAACTTTTGAAACTAGTTTTCTGAAATGTTTCTTGAAAAGGATTCTGGATACTGGAACTCCACATTTCCAGTTTGTTCATTATCTGGTCACACCCTCACTTTCAGCCCTTTATCATCTCTGTTTTCATTCCCACTGTCTAAGCTAAACTTCATTCCACTCGGCTTTTATCTTAATCTGATTATATTTTAGCTGAGCTCCCTTCACTTCCTGACGAACATCAGCTCTCAGGCTAATCAGTCCACTGTCTTATCTCTATTTGCCACCCCATAGCTATTTCAGTAGATTTGGCTCCTCACATGTAAGAGCTCATATTGCTTTTTTACTAAGTGTTTACATTTATTTTTTGCACTTTCTTTGTTTCTTCTTACGTATGTGATTTTCTCCAAGTTCATTTTGCGCAAAAGGACCCAAAAGAATGTTACTCTCGAGTTATCTCTTTAGTGATTAGTCCGTCATTTTATTAATCTTCGTCATGCAAGTTTTTCTGGTTCCTAGTAGCGTGTAAATGGTCAGGCAAGATGTAGGTAACTGCAATTTAGGGGTCTCTTTTAAAAGAGAGAACCCGAATAACGCGTCAGGAAGATAGCCAAACTATTAGGCTGACGTGAACAACGATTCGAAAAAGAGGTCATAAAGTGGAATAAAACCAAAATAAGCAAAACATAATAGATCTGTCATTAATAGATATTGGTAAAATGAATACATGGAAGGTCGGTAAATCAAGCCTAGTTATCCCCATCTAGCCAAAAGGTGTTGAGAAGCCTTATCCCCAGCATCTTTGAATGCCAGAATCCTTAGCTTTAGGCTCTTATGTCATATAGCCGAAATTAAAATCCGGGAGATCGGAAAAGTCCCTTTCAGGCTCCTGTTAATCTAAAAGAGATCGGAGGAGAGTTCTTATCCGATCTCAACTCAAAAATTTTGATAAATGTCTAGAGGAGATCGGAGGAGAGTTCTTATCCGATCTCCCCTCAAAATTTTAATAAACGTTAAAAAGAGATCGGAGGAGAGTTCTTATCCAGTCTCAACTCAAAAGTTTTAATAAACGTCTAGAGGAGATCGGAGGAGGGTTCTTATCCGATCTCCCTCCAAAATTTCAATAAATAACTTAAAAGAGATTGGAGGAGAGTTCTTATCCGATTCTCACACCAAGTCTTAACCCGTACGCAAAATAATCTCAGAACTAAAAAATTCGTAACGTCAATTCACTAAGGTGGTCTCATTTACTTGTGTATCTGAGTGATCCGAATTTAGTGAAAGATCAAAATTTCCTTTTGAAAAAAGGATTAACATTCCCATCTGAGCCCTCTTAACTAATTTATAAAGAACGCAAAATTAAATCTACTTACCCTTATTAAGGGATGAGGTGGGGTGCCTAACACCTTCCCTACCCGTTTACAGACCCCGAACCTAGAATCTTTGTTTTGAAGTGGTTTCATTTTTAATTTATTTTCCCAAATGGTTTTCTATAGTTTCCCTCAAAACTAAGGTGGCGACTCCTCATTTTTCCCACTTCGGTGAGTGATCGTCCAGGCGACCGCAAAATCCCTTGCGACATTTATCATTTAGGCATACTTTTAGATAGTTATTGGAATAATTGTGTTAAATGGAGAAATTTTCAGCATTTGAGTTTTGCTGTATTTTTCAGGTGTTTCTAAAGTTGTGGGTCTCCAAATTGATTGCTGTTTAATCCATTGAAAAGCAAAGATAGAGCACTTCAAATGATAAAGAGGGACCAAAGCCCAAATCAGTTTCCAAGGTTGACAAAATGAGCTATGGTTCTATTGCAAAAGCCTAGACTTGATGTGTCACGACTAGTTTCAGTATTTATTCTGTATCTAGAGTTTCAGATTTCCAAATTAAGCAAGCCTAAGCCCAATTGAACCTTAAGAGCTACCTCTACAACTTCTATGAAGGGCTGGACTCGAGATGAGGCCATTTTAATTGTAAAAAATGGCAATGAAGTCGTCACTATGGGCTGGACCGTCTGTCTGAACCAGTCCTGGTTTTTGGGCCATAACTTTGGCTGTAGACCTCGAATTTGGGCAAATGAGTACCCGTTCGAAAGCTAAGAAATAGGGCTACAACTTTTTGAAGAAGGCAACGGTAGATTCAGAAAAAAAAATCACTGAAAATCAGCCTTGATTCCAAAGACGTGAATAGAGGCTAAAAATCTGTCTTTTGAATTTCAAAACTTTTCCTAGTTTGGTTCCTATCTTTGGGATTAGGTTTTTGATTTTAAATACGTCTTTGGGCAGCAGCTAAGAGCATCCCAATTCAGACCTTCATTCTCCATAGAAGACCTTCGTTCTCCATTAACTTTTTAGATTTCTTCTTTATTTTTCCTTTATTTTTTTATAAGCAATGAACATGTGTGGCTAAGTTTTTAATTCAGTTCAAGGGATTCAAGTTCTTATATGTGATTTGTGAGACCAGGTTCTTAATTTAATTTGTCTTTTTGAATATCTATTGTTTTCTGATTGAATTGTTTTTGATCTGTTGAATGATTTGCTAAAAAGGCCTATTAGTTAATTGTTTGATTTAATCAATTGCTAGTTCATCTTCATAATCCGTAATTGTTGTATAAGATTGAACATGGGTAGCAATTAGTTTTTATTGATTATGATCTAAGTTTTTAATAATAACCTAAGGAAACAATAGGATGGATTAAATGATTTATGCTTCATAAATTGTTGTTCAGCTTAACTATTTCCTTTTCTTAAAGCAGTTATTAATTTGATGAGGAATGCTTAATACCAACTCAGTTAATAATTTGAGTTAATAAGAGTGCTGGGCTCAAATTGATGAGTATAGGGAAGTTAGGGCTTTACCTTACTGTTTGGTAAATCTACGTTAAGTATTCAATAAGATATAACTATATTTCTTTTGTCTATGATCAAATCAATGCAATGGAATGCGAATTACCTTGGACTGAAGTTTGTTTAATTGGAGAGTTTCTTATTTTTAGATCTTAATTTTGGATTGTGAATTAACACCCCCCCCCCCAACCTTTGTTTCTTTTTCCATTACACAAGTGCTCAAAATTTAATAATTCAGTCTCTAGGGTTTAACCTGGATTTACCACTTATTGCAGAAAATATTTCATAATTGGTGATTTCAGTTAATTTAATTTCTAGTGGATTTGACACCCATCAAGAATTTTGGCACCGTTGCTAGGGACTGAAATTTATTGGATTTCATTTTTTTAGTGTTAGGATATTCTGTTATTAATTTTGTTTGTGAGTTGTTGCTATTTTTCAGGTTTTCAAAAAAAGAAAAAAAATTTTACGGTGTTACTATTCATCAAGAAGTTTGGTTCAATTTGAAGGTGGCCCATACCTATTTTGAAGGAAACGACATTTTGATCAAGAGCAATCAATCCATAGGATTCCTTGGCCCCATCCTCTTGAGGCCAAATTCCATTATTTTCTAGGGTTTTGAGGTATTTTTCTGTTTTTACTTTGATTTATTTTTGTTTATGACAAGAACTTCTTAATCTGGTGAGTTGATCTTTGATCCAAAAGTAGAAAAGAATAGCTAAACGGTTGAGAAAATTGGCTAAGCAAGCCAGGTAGATTCCGAGTACATCTGAAGGAGTCCAATCTCCAAAAGAGCTAAGTTCGGATTCAGATTCAGAGTCAAGTTCTGAAAATAAGACCATGGCTGCTAGGACTTTGAAAGAGTTGGTTGTTCCTGATCTAAACCAACAGCCTTTGTGTATTCAATACCCTGCTTTAAATGTTGCTTTTGAATTGAAATCTAGACTAATCCATTTGTTGCCTAAGTTTCATGGTCTTGTAGGTGAGGATCCACATAAGCATCTAAAGGAATTTCATGTTGTTTGTTCTAGCATGAAACCTCAAGGAGTTTCAGAGGATCAGATCAAGCTTCAGGCTTTCCCTTTCTCACTGGAGGGCACAGTTAAGGATTGGTTGTATTACCTTCCTTCTGGATCTGTCAACTCATGGAATGGGATGAAGCAAATATTTTTGGAGAAGTATTTTCCTGCTTCTCGTGCTGCTAACAGTAGAAAAGAAATTTGTGGCATCCGACAGTATATTGGAGAGAGCTTGTATGAGTACCGGGAGCGATTTAAGAAATTGTGTGCAAGTTGTCCCTATTATCAAATAAGTGAGTAGCTTTTGATTCAGTATTTCTATGAGGGACTGCTACCAATGGACCGCAGTATGATAGATACTGCCAGTGGAGGAGCTTTGGTTGACAAAACACCAGATGAAGCAAGGAGGCTGATTGCTAGCATGGCAGCAAATTCTCAGCAGTTTGGAATGAGAATGGATCACACACCTATGAAGGTTAATGAGGTAAGTACATCTAACCTTGAGAAACAAATTTTTGATTTAACTTCTTTGGTGAGGTAGTTGGCTGTAGGGAACATGAAAACTGTTAAGGTATGTGGAATTTGTTCGGGTTCGGATCATGCTACTGACATGTGTCCTGCGTTACAAGAGGATGAATTAATGCAACATGCTAATGCAGTAGGACATTATGGACAGCCACAACGTAGGTATGATCCCTTTTCTAGTACCTATAGTCCAGGATGGCAAGATCATTCCAATTTGAGTTATGGGAATCAACCGGTGCAAAACCAATACCAGCAGAAAAGACCATAAGTGAATTAACCACAATCACCTTTGGCTCCCTCAAATCAAGGTATGTCACTTGATGAAATTGTTAAGGCTTTGGCTAACAATATACAACAGTTTCAACAGGAGATCAGAAATGGCATTCAAAACATAGAGAGGCAGATTGGTCAGTTAGCTTCATCTGTGAGTAAGCTAGAAGCTCAAGGTTCTGGAAAGCTTCTATCACAAACAGTCATGAACCCCAGAGAAAATGCGAGTGCTATACTGTTGCGGAGTGGGAAAAAAGTTGATAATTAGACTCCACATGAGCCAATGAAAAAGAAAAAGCAAGGAGCAAAAGAGCCAAAAGAGTTTAAAGTTCCTGAAGTTGAGATAAATACTGATCCTAACTTGAAAAAGGTTAATAATTATGTTCTTCCTCCATTTCCGTGTAGGTTAGCCAAGATGAAGAAAGAAAAATAAGAGAAAGAAATTTTGGAGACCTTCAGAAAGGTAGAGGTCAATATACCTTTACTTGATGCGATCAAACAAATCCCCAGGTATGCTAAATTCTTTAAGGAGTTATGCATTACAAAGCGTAAGTTGAGGCATAATGAGAAGATCAGTGTGGGGGAAAATGTGTCAGCATTAATTCAGCGAAAATTACCCCTTAAGTGTAAGGATCCAGGTTCATTTTCTATTCCCTGCAGAATAGGTGATTCTAAATTTGAACGTGCAATGGCAGATTTAGGAGCATCCATTAATGTCATGTTATATTCAGTTTTCCAAACTTTGAATTTGGGCCCTTTGAAAGAAACCAGTGTCATTATTCAATTAGCTGATCGTTCTAATGCTTACCCATTAGGAGTAGTTGAGGATGTGTTGGTGTAGGTTAAAGGATTGATTTTTCCTGTAGTTTTTTACATTCTGGATATGGAGGATAGCGTTCTCACATCAAAGTCAGCTTTGATTTTGTTTGGAAGACCTTTCTTAAAAACTGCCAAGAAAAAAATTGATGTGGATGATGGTACCTTAACTATGGAGTTTGATGGGAGACTGTCAAATTTAATATCTTTGATGCCATGAAGTATCCTGCTGATGATCATTCTGTCTTTTCTATTGATGTTGTTGATACATTTGTGCAGGATGTTTTTGAGTTAAGCATGGAGGATGAGTTAGAAAGAAAATCACATTTGCATGAATTAGAGGAAATTCGCCTTAAGGCTTATGAGAATTATAGGATTTATAAAGAAAAGATGAAGGCATTCCACGACAAAATAAGGAGCAGTTTGTGATTGGGTAAAAAGTTTTATTGTATAATTCCATATTGAAGCTGATGCCCGGTAAGTTGAGTTCTCGTTGGATTGGACCCTTTGTTGTTACTAATGTGTTTCCTTATGGTGCAGTTAAAATTCAAAGTTTAGGAACTAACAAAGTGTTCAAGGTCAATGGTCATAGACTCGAGCTATTTTATGAAGGGTTTCAGGAGCATAAAGTGGAGGAGCTCAAATTGAGTAACCCAATTTATGTGGATTAAGGAGCTTTGCCATGTCGAGCTAACAACGATAAACAAAAGTGCTTCTTGGGAGGCAACCCATAGGTGGCTTGTTAGCCACGATCAGATTTTTTTTATTTTCCTTATCTTATGTTATTTTATTTTCTAGCATTTTTTTTTCTCTTTTCTCTTGCATTTGGGCTTTACATTGGGGACAATGTAAGTTTTAAGTGTGGGGAAGGAGAAATTTATTGCTGCAATCTTTTTGAATAAAAAAAAAAATTATTCTTATAAGCTTGATTCATGATTCTATATTAACTCCCGGAGAGAAGTGCTTTGTCCTTGAAATGACTTTTTTATTTTAGATTGAATTTTTGAAATTTTAGGTAAGGTAATAGTAACGTTAATGATGGATTTTACCTCTTCTCCATAATATAGAGTAATTTTTTGTCCTGCATAAATCATTTAGGCTTGATTTAATGGTGAAATGATTAGTTATATGGGTTTTAAATTAGTATCATGCATATTTCAGAATTTTATTTAATCTATCAGGGCACTTTATAATATGTAGATGCATATATTGGGGGAAATAAAAGATTGAACTTGAAAATTGCTCTGCTATTTTAGTTAGGCAAACTAACCAGGGGTCTTCATGAACCCCATGTCGATTCTCTGGCCAAAAGCTAGCTAGGATATGAGCAAGATACTTTTTTGAAGGTGACGGTTGAAATAAAAAAAAAGTAATTGTGACAAGAGAGAAGTACCAATTTCAAATATATGTATATATATATATATATATATATATATATATATATATATATATATATATATATATATATATATATAAGGGCATTTCTATCTCCCCTAAGATTTGCAAAGAGTTATAATTGTTGTGCCTTGATAAATTAGCCTTGTGTTTTGGTGTGTATTAACTTAAAATTTTATGGAACTTTTATTGTGTGAGCTTAATTGATTTCAAGCCTTTTGTTTTGTGTTGGCAAATTATTGATATATTGGTAAGGTGTTGATGAAATTTATTATGATGGTTATTACTTTACTTGTCTCTTCTTTCAAACTTATAATATTTTGTTAGAGAATGTTGTGATAGGGTGATGTTAAGGAACTTCTAAGTGGAGTTGATTGAGAGTTTAATTCATGCTTGAGGACAAGCATGGAATAAGTGTGGGGCAATTTGATAAGTGCATAATTTATTAATTTTACTCCCATCACATTTGGTGTTTCTAGTGTGTTTTTATGCATAATTCAGTTGATTAAAGTATATTTATCATTTAGGCATATTTTTAGATAGTTGTTGGAATAATTGTGTTAAATGGAGAAATTTTCAGCATTTGACCTTTGCTTTATTTTTCAGGTATTTCTAAAGTTGTGGTTCTCCAAATTGAGTACTGTTTAATCCATTAAAAAGCTAAGATAGAGCACTTCAAATGATAAAGAGGGACCAAAGCCCAAATCAGTTTTCAAGGTAGACAAAATGAGCTATGGATCTATTGCAAAAGCCTAGACTTGATGTGTCACGACCAGTTTCAGTATTTATTTTTTATCTAGAGTTCCAGACATCCAAATGAAGCAAGCCCAAGCCTAATTAAACCTTAAGAGCTACCTCTACAACTTCTATGAAGGGCTGGATGTGAGATGAGGCCATTTTAATTGTCAAAAACGGCAATGAAGTCGTCACTATGGGTTGGACTAACTGTCTCAACTAGTCCGGTTTTTGAGCCATAACTTTGGCTATAGACCTCGGATTTGGGCAAATGAGTACCCGTTGGAAAGCTAAGAAATAGGGCTACAACTTTCCTGAAGAGGGCAGAGGCAGATTCGAAAAAAAAGTCGCTGAAAATCGGCCTTGAGTAGTAATTAGGTTTTATTGATTATGATCCAAGTTTTTGATAATAACCTAAGGAAACAATAGGGTGGATTAAATGATTTATGCTTCATAAATTGTTGTTCAGTTTAACTACTTCCTTTTCTTAAAGCAGTTATTAATTTGATGTGGATTGCTTAATACCAACTCAGTTAATAATTAGAGTCAATAAGAGTGCTGGGCTCGAATTGATGAGTATGGAGAAGTCAGGGGTTTACCTCACTGTTTGGTAAATCTACGTTAAGTATTCAATAAGATATAATTGTATTTCTTTTGTCTATGATCAAATCAATGCATTGGCATGCGAATTACCTTAGACTGAAGTTTGTTTAATTGGAGAGTTTCTTATTTTTAGATCTTAATTTTGGATTTTGGATTTCTTCTTTGGATTAACTCCACCTAAGTAGTTTGCGCTTAGCCGGTCCCAAGCCCGGATAAAGGAGGAGGGTTGTGGTAGGTGACAACCAGCATAAAAATTTCGTCACACCCTATGATATGGATTCAAATGATATAAACGTTGGGGCATCCTCTACTAAGGACGCACTACATCGGAGCTCGGGTGTAGTGAGAAATATGCAAGGGTGTAGGGCGTTCACAGAAAGCGACGCGCCATACCGGCGCCCGGGTGTGGTGTTAAGTGAGCAAGGGTTCCCACATCATGGATGGATGTGAGTAAAGAAGTTAGTCCATAGGAAAGATAGTAGAATAAATAGTGGAACAGAACACAAGATAGACATAGAAAACAATAGAAGATATCATAGAAGGAGTTTAATTACGAGGGAGCAGTATAGGAGGAGGATCAGGGTTAGTACTTGGAATGTTGGATCACTTACAGGAAAATTAATGGAGCTTATGGATACCTTGGAAAGGAGAAGGGTGAATATTGCTTGCATTCAGGAGACTAAATGGGTAGGAGAGAAAAGTAAGGAAGTGGGTAATTTAGGGTACAAACTGTGGTTTACCGGAAAGGAGAGAAAAAATTTACCGGAGTGGGCGTAATCATAGACAGGACATTGAAAGACGCAGTAATAGCTGTGAAAAGAGTAGGAGATAGAATTATACTAGTAAAGCTAGTACTAGAAGGAGAAACAATAAATATAGTTAGTGCTTATGCCCCACAAATAGGACTAGACAGTGAGAGTAAACAAAGGTTTTGGGAAGATATGGATGATTTAATGCAAAGCATACCGAATGAAGAGAATGTTTTCATTGGTGGAGATTTGAATGGGCATGTAGGAAGTGATAGACAAGGTTATGAGAATGTTCATGGAGGTTTTGGTTTTGGCAATCGAAATGAGGAGGGAAAAAGCATCCTGGATTTTGTTATGGCATACGACCTAATACTAGCAAATACCTACTTTATAAAAAGAGAGTCACATTTAGTGACTTTCAAAAGTGGCCAACATAGAAGCCAAATCAACTTCCTCTTAACTAGGAAGACAAATAGAGCTCTATGCAAGGATTGTAAGGTCATTCCAGGAGAGGCTTTAACAAGTCAACATCGGTTGGTGGTCTTGGATATCAAGTTTAGGAACAATTCAAGTAAGGTCAGAAGAAATAGTGTAGCTCGAACAAAGTGGTGGGAGTTCAAAGGAGTAAAGCAAGTGAAGTTCAAAAATGAGCTTCTCGAGTCCGAAGTATGGAAGCTAGATATGGAGGCCAATGATATGTGGATACAGATGGCATCAAAGATTAGAGAAGTAGCTAGAAAAGTACTTGGAGAGTCTAAAGGACATGGACCACCCTCAAAAGAGAGATGGTGGTGGAATGAGGAAGTACAAAAGGCAGTGAAGAGAAAAAGGGAATGGTATAAGAAATTACCTAAATGTGATAATAATGAGGCATATGAACAGTACAAGATAGCAAAGAAAGAGGCAAAAAAGGCAGTTAGTCAAGCAAGAGCACAGGCCTTTGAAAAGTTATATGAGAAACTTGGAACTAAAGAAGGGGAGAAAGATATTTATAGATTAGCAAGGAGGAGAGAAAGGAAATGTCAAGATCTCAATCAAGTTAGGTGCATTAAGGATAAAGAAGGAAAAGTGTTGGTAAAAGATAAGGACATTAAAGAAAGATGGAGAAATTATTTTAATGATCTCTTTAATAATAGTCAAAATGGTAATAGTGTGAATATAGATTATAGAACAATAGAAAAGAATGTGAATTATACTAGAAGGATTAGATCTTTAGAAGTAAAGGAAGCACTTATGAGAATGAAAGTGGGTAAAGCCTGTGGACCCGATGAAATACCAATTGAAGTGTGGAATTATTTGGGAGATATGGGAGTGGCATGGTTAACTAAATTATTTAATAAGATTCTAAACTCAAAGAAAATGCCTGATGAATGGAGGAAGAGTATTTTAGTACCTATTTTTAAAAATAAGGGAGACATCTGAGTTCTTTGAAACTATAGGGGAATTAAACTCATGAGCCATACTATGAAGTTATGGGAGAGAGTTGTGGAGCATCGACTACGTCATGATACTTCTATCTCTCTCAATCAATTTGGTTTCATGCCCGGTCGTTCAACTATGGAAGCGATCTTTCTCATTAGAAGCTTGATGGAGAAATATAGAGATGTGAAAAAAGATCTACACATGGTTTTTATTGATTTGGAGAAGGCTTATGATAGTGTTCCAAGAGAGGTCTTATGGAATATGTTAGAACAAAAGAGGGTATCTATAAGGTACATACAAGTATTGCAAGATATGTATGAAGGAGCAACTACTATTGTGCGCACAGTGGGAGGGGACACAAGAGATTTTCCGATCTCAATTGGATTACACCAAGGATCAGCCATAAGCCCTTACCTTTTTACATTAGTTTTAGATGAACTGATGAAACATATACAAGAGAGTATTCCTTGGTGCATGATGTTTACAGATGATATTGTTCTGATAGATGATACATGAGAAGGAGTCAATAAAAAGCTAGAACTTTGGAGAAGTACTCTAGAGTCAAAGGGTTTTAAGTTAAGTAGAACAAAGACAGAATACATGCATTGCAATTTCAGTGAAGGCCAAACTGGTGATAGAGAAGGAGTTAGTTTGAATGGAGTGATACTGCCCCAAAGTAATCACTTTAAATATCTAGGCTCAGTCCTTCAAGTAGATGGGGGATGTGAGGAGGATGTTAGTCATAGGATTAAAGCCAGATGGTTGAAGTGGAGACGTGCCACGGGAGTTTTATGTGATCGTAAGATTCCCAATAAATTGAAAGGAAAATTTACCGTACAGCCATACGACCGGATATGTTATATGGTAGTGAGTGTTGGGCACTGAAGAGTCGTATGTGTCTAAGATAAGAGTTGCAGAGATGAGAATGTTAAGGTGGATGAGTGGCCATACTAGACTAGATAAAGTCCGTAATGAGAGTATTAGAGAAAAGGTAGGAGTGGTGCCAATTGAAGATAAGTTGAGAGAAGGGAGATTGAGGTGGTTTGGTCATGTGAAGTGTAGACATACGGAGGCTCCAGTTAGACAAGTAGAGCACATTAAGTTAGAGGATAGAAAGAAAAAAAGGGGTAGACCTAAATTGACTTGGAGGAGAGTAGTACAACATGACCTAGAAGCATTACACATTTCTGAGGATTTAACCCAAAATCATTCAGAGTGGAGAAAGTGAATCCATATAGCCGACCCCAAATTTTTGGGATAAAGGCTTAGTTGAGTTGAGTTGATTTCTTCTTTGGATTGTGAATTGCGCCCCAACCTTTGTTTCTTGTTCCATTACACAAGTGCACGAAATTTAATAATTTAGTCTCTAAGGTTCAACCTGAATTTACCACTTACCGCAGAAAATATTTCATAATTGGTCATTTCAGTTAATTTAATTTCTGGTGGATTCGACACCCATCAAATAATAAGGTCATTTGGACCTCTCTACACAAAGTTATAGCCATTTGAACAATCACTGTTTATATGGTCATTTTTCTAGGTCCAGATTTTGGTTACCCAGATTTAGGCAATTTTTAGGTCACTTTAGATTGGTTTTCTTGGCAGGATCCCTTCATAAAAAATATAGTATTATGTCCCTAGTTTTATCTCCAATTGAAGTTACACAAGTTAACTTATGGCTGCCTAAACTCACTAGAATCAAGGTCCAGAATTTCCAATAAAAGGGCAGCTCACCCAATCCACAATTCATTGCCACAATTAACTTCATTTTAAGGTCATACCATATCAAATAGTCACTAATTGACCATTAGGACTCCAATTAAACATCAAAGCATAAAATCCCCAATTTATTTGTCGCAAGGGTTTCGCTGTCGCTGGACGATTCTCACCAAAGTAGAAAAAGTGAAGAGTCGCCACTTTAATTTTAAGGGAAATTAAAGGAAACCATTAGCGAAAACCACTTATAAAATAGAAATTCTAGATTTGAAGTCCGTTCAGAGGTGGGGAAGGTGTTGGCACCCCACCTCGTCTCTCAACGAGGGTAAGCAAATTTAATGATGTGCTCTTTATAACTTAAGATTGATAATTTTGGGGTGGGAGTTATAATGTTGGTCCCTGTTATTAATAAAAGGAACGTTTAATATTTCACCATTTTGGATTTCACAATAACACAGGTATATGGGATGACCCTACAGTGAATTGATGTTATGTTTATTTGATTTGTTAAATATTTTATTAAATTTGCCCCTCTTCGAATTAGGACTCTAATTCTAAAGAGGTATTATTTGTTCTCTAAAGATTCATAACGAATGAGGAGAACTCTCGACTCACACATTATGTACCTTGGCATCCAAATAATTGAGGGTGTGGTGTGTATTAGAATATTTGAATTTTGACTAAAAAAAGAAAAAAGATTGAGGAAAGGACTCTCTCCTGATCTCTTAAAATATTTTTATTACAATTTTGGCTAAGAGAATTCGGGTAAGGACTCTCCCCCGATCTCTTAAAATGTATTTATTAGAATTTTGTTAAGAGAATTCGGGTAAGGACTCTCCCCCGACCTCTTAAAATATTTTTATTAGAATTTTGGCTAAGAGAATTTGGGTAAGGACTCTCCCCCGATCTCTTAGAATATTTTTATTAGAACTTTAGCTAAGAGAATTCGGGTAAGGACTCTCTCTCGATTCTCTTAAAATATATATTTTTTAGAATTTTAGCTAAGAGAATTCGGGCAAGGACTCTCGTTCGATCTCTCGAAATACTTAAGTAGGATTTTAAATAGAAGAATTCAGGAAAGGACTCTCTCCCGATTCTCTTAAAATATATATATTTTTTTAGAATTTTAGCTAAGAGAATTCGGGTAAGGACTCTCTCCCGAACTCTCGTTTTGAAAAGTGAATTTAAAAGTTACAAATGTTGATCCGAACTCTTCATCAATCTTCCACGTAATTCCACGATCTCTATGTTATCCGAACTCCTTTGTTTCCACCCATATAACTTATTGTTCGAACTTTTCTATTTCGGGTTTTGTGTCTTATGATCCGAGTTTGTCTTGATTTTTTGCTCTTTTAGCTTATCACCCAGGCTTACTTCATTTCTTTCCGATCTCATAATTTACTTGTTCGAGCTAATCTCGGTCTTCGGCCTCACAACTCACCCAAACCTTCTACATCGATCAAGAATACATCTATTTTCCTAATTGTTTTCCTCATTTATTTGAGTCAAAAATTTCTGAGTCATCTCCTTTATCCATACTCCTCACGTTAGCGACCGGAACTTTCATTCATACCAAATAAAAAAGAATTGAAAATAATGATAATTGTAAGACTTGCAAATAATAGGAGGCCAAAGGTAATATTTGTGACACAAGTCAAACTTAATACGTCCCTATTCTAAGAACTCAATGTGGCAAGACACCTTAAGAATACTCACGTCATGAACACAAACTAGGAATGTTTAGTGATGGGTGAGTTAAACATTTACCTATAGAGTGCTGAAACAATGGATGAATCAATACCGATGCCCTGCGGACTCTGAAGCCGCTATAGTTGAGATGAGGGAGTGACTTTAAGCTACCGAAAGAGATGACAACGAGGCTTTAATGACGAACTACGATTGGGCTTCCAAGATGGTGCATGGTTACTAAGGGTATAAATTGCAAGACCTGTAACTTCAGTGAAAAGATCCTTTAGAAAACTTGTTTCTAAAGTCTCTAGGAATTTTAAGGGTTTTGGAATGAAGGGCAATAGAACTATATCAAAATGTAGAGGTTTCCTGATGATAATCCCTCCTTACTATAGTATTACATGCAAGTATTTATAGGGAATGGGTGCTCAAAATAGAGGGTCAGGATTCCAGTAGGAGGAAATGGAGGGCTCGGATTTAAAAGGACATGATCTGACGTCTTAGAATTAAAGAGAATCAAGATTGAGGGTCAGGATTTGGTTTATAATCTCTGTCCTTTCATTCTTTAATCCAACAATAAGGAATTCTGCCTTACAGGATGGATCCAAGGGCTGGGAGCAAGCCGAATCAGTTATTCACTTTTGAACTAAAGGTCTCAAATCTATCCTTACAAGTGTGATCAACGGTGCAAATTGAGATGTACTGGCCTGTTTTAACCATTTGAGATCCAATGGTGAGGAGTTAATCTTACAAATTTGAGGGTCATGATTGAAAGTGATTTTGATTCTCCAAGCCCTCCGATCTCTATAGGTCATTTCTCAATTTAGCCGATCTCTTTTATAGTTAGTAGACCTGTGACCTCTTGCTCTGATCTTTCAATTCAACTTTTCCTGCTTCTGATCTCTTTTCTTCCTGATCTTAATTTTCGTTCCCATTCTCATCTCCTAAAGCAATTAATTCTTCAATAAACAATGAGCCGCTTCGAGTTCTGCATGCAATAAGTGCCAAGGCCCTATATACGTGCAGAGGAATTTCATCCTTCATACACTCACATTCTCCCTTCTCCGATGAATTTCTAATGTTTTACATTTCTGCTCTTGACTTTTCCAGCGAGAATTCTCCTTATGACAATCACCTTAATCTTTTTCTAAATGTTTTCCTTGCCCATCTCCTGAAAATGGACAATTTCGATGATCAGAGACTTATGAGGGCGTTGTCTGATAACGGTGACGGAACTAGACTAATTGACCGATTAGGGTCAAAATTGACTACTGTGCCGATCTTAGATCAGTTTACCGGTATGACCTGCAAATCGATCTTTGATAAGGAAACTGCTAATTTCAATCTTGATATCGGTGACCGCCTCTTTAAGTTCATTTGGCTCCTAACCATATTAGGGGTCCCGATCGTAGCTCAATTCTAGTCAATGACATTAACGAAGACACCAAGCTTCCCATAGTCTTTGCCATAGTTGACGAGAGCTACCCTCTCAATCTCCATGTATCTCTTGAATGGCATCTTGAAATCAGGAGTGGTCCTAACCATAAGAGCTAGGTAGAATGTAGTGAAGGAAAATTTCTAATTGTTGATCTTGAGAGATCACCCAAATGATGTAATATGACCTTTTGGAAATGAAATGAAGTTCTATTTATTCAAAATTGATTGTTTATTTTGTTTTATCATTGCATTATTTTTCTGATCTCTCATTGACCAATCTCTCATAACCAACCTTTAACTATCCGACCTCTCTACCATGTTTATAGAATTCTCTTTTGATAAGTCATCGAAATGGTCAAATTCTGCTAACCAATGCGTCTCTTTGGGCTTCGTGAGCATTTAATGCTCGGGCAGGTATAAATAGGGAGGAGTATTGGCCATTTGCCTACTTACACCATTTTTAGATTCCCTGAGCAACTATGACATTCTCTCTCATTTTCTAAAGTTTTCCAGCATCGATTTACACTCCGGTAAGAGCTTTAATCTTTTTCCGATTAATTTTATCTTTATCTTTGAAAATGAGCAGTACCAATGGTCAGAGAGCTGCAAGCCCTCCCTCTGTTCACATTTCATGGACATCGGACGAAGGTGATGTGGTCAAACCAAGCAAGTGACCTAAACCTTCTACAGCCATTATCCCAGTCCATGGTCAAGTGACTGGGTCAAAATAGGCATCGACCTCAAGGAAAGGGAACTTACCCATGGACAAGTTGCCATCAATCCTCGGTGAGGCCGATCTCCAGTCTATTAGCCAAAATTACAATCTTCCGATCGACTCTTTTGAGCTTATCAGATGCCATGGTGATCTTCGGGCTGATCATTTCTTCGACGAAATTGACCTGATCATGGTGTATGAAAAGCAATTAAATGTTGAGCTTTGATTTCCCCTAGATAAATTCTATAAAGCTGTTCTGAAGTTCCACCATGTCTGTGTAGCCCAAGTGCATCCAAACTCTTGGAGAACCTTCGTGGCCTTCAGAGGTCTATGTCGGGCTAAAAAGCATGAACCCACAGTGAAGGTTTTTGCTGAATTACATAGGCTTGCTCAGCGAAAAGATGATGAATATTGATTTTTCCAACCAAGCTGAACTGCGGGTTCTTCACCGATCTCCCTTCCTCACTAAAGAACTGGAAAGATCAGTTTTTCATACTGAGGAGCAAGGATCCAAATGGCTTTGAGGGCATTCCACGTAGCTTGCAGTATTTAGTTCCTAAGGTACCGAAGAAGATTGCCTTGAATAAAGACAAGGACGTTATGGTGAAGGAGTTGAAGGATTAGGCGACCACTCATAAGTATTCATATTTGGATGCAATTATGGCCGAAGTAAAATAGTGGATGATGTGAGTGATTGGCCGTGAGGATTATGAGCTGTAACTCTCTGACCTCGGCCCTGATATCGGTATAATCTAGACCCTTAGTCTCTTAACCTTAGTGATCTCACTAACTTGTTCCCTGTGCAGGTATGGCGAGAGGTGAGACTGCAAAGGAAAGCCGTAAGCGAAAGAGGGAGCTCACTCGGAAAGTACAGTAGATGAAGGAAGCTGCTGTTGCTACTACCTAGACACCGAGGTAGGACTTGGTAGAAGTACTGAGCTCTCCGTTCTGACCTCCAGAGCAGCCAACTTCGGAGGTAGAGGTCATTTCTTCACCTCAATAGGCCGAACCCCCACCTCCCTCGGTATTTTCAAGTGCAGAAAGGGGGCCTTTCGGACCAGTTGTTAGGACGCTCTCCCGAGGTACTCAGGTCCTCCTTCATTCTCTAGAAAGGAATCGCTCAGTTTGGGGCAATCTTGATCTAGCTAAGGTCCTGGGTGTGACACACTTAAATTGTATAGATGTTTTTAAGCACATTTGTATTCTAAATCATAGCATTTATACAAGTATTTACATGCATAATAGTTGATTTCATTATTTTTCATAAATTCTATTGCCAAGCCCTTAATTCCATGTTTTCTGCATTATTTCAGGTGGTTTGGTGAAGCCCCAAAGGATGGATCTGCATAGGAAAGCCTGGAGAGGTAAAAAGACAAAGAATTGCTGCTGATACAAAGTACACGAGTCGTGTAAACCAAGCACCAGACCCGTGTAATTCCCTGCCAGAAGAAAGCTAAGAGAATCTATGAGAAACACAAGTACATGGGCCGTGTAATTAGACCTGTGTAATCTATAGGGACCCGTGTAAGTCTCTGCCGGGAGCAAGCTTGAAAAACCTTATGGGAACAAAAGTACACAGCCTGTGTAATCAGGCCCGTGTAATTAGCATAGACCCGTGTAACTTTCTGTGCCAAAATAAGACCACGTGATTCTCCTCCAGCAAGTTACACGGCCCTACTTTGCGTGACCTGTGTAGTGACACACGGGCAGTGTACTATGCTACAGCCTGTTTTCTGACTCGAATTCCCCTCCTGTTTTCTAGTTCGAACGAGACTCCTAAAGCCTTTCGGACTCAAAATGACCTAACCCTAGGGCAACCAATATAAATAGAAAAGAAAGCACTAAGAAAAGGAGGCCACTATTGTCGGAAATGCTGCTGAAGGTTGCTATTGTCGTGTTCTACATCAGTACTAAAAGAAGTCTTTTAGCTAAAGCTCCGCAAGATCAAAGCTGAAACTCTCTTTGGTTCCTTCGTTTCATCTCCTTAGACAGAATTTTATTACTTTATTTCTTTTGCATAACTTTTATTATTATTATTATTATTATTATTATTATTATTATTATTATTATTATTATTTACTTTTTATCATGACATTTGCTGAACTCACCATGAGTGAGTAGTTTTCTTATTCTGGATTTGGGAGAGTAGCTCTTGTAATTACTATTATGGATGAACACTGAGTTTTATTTATTGGATTTGAGATTCGTTTCTTGATTTAATTTCTTGTAATCTTAATGCATGCTATGTGTTAGTACCCACTTAGTTATAATTATAGATGTTAATTGAAGGACTGAAAGGTGAAGATTAACATTAGAAATTCGAGATCTTAAACCTAGGAATTCTGACCTAGACATAGGCTGATACCTTTGTGGAACCTAAAAATTGGTCAAAGGTCTTAAAGGATTTTAATTGATTTGATCACCATGAAAGTAGGGTTCGTGTTAATTAGAATACACCCTAGATGCCTTGAGAGAGGATCTAGGATAGCTTAGGACTGATTTCCATCAAGGAAAACGATCCTCAATTCAGTAAATAAACGAGATAACGTCCCTAGTATGATTCAAGTGTGAAATCTTAATTCCAGAATTGCTTCAAATAAATCATTTCATTTTAAGTCTACCATTTTAGTGTTTAAAGTTAACGAACTTCATTCCCTAAGTATTCGATAGCCTAGACAGTCAAGATTTCTGTGTAGATTGGTACTTGCTAAACAAAATTCCTCGTGAGAATGATACTCTACTTATCACTTTATTACTTGTTAGCGATACGTGCACATACGATAATTGCAAAATAGCAAAACAAGGTGCTAACATCTATTTTCAAGAAGATTGGAATAGGATGGCCAAGGATAGCATTGACGATCTCCTAACTCAGAAAATAAGCTTGGGTTTGGAGACTA
The DNA here is from genome assembly GCF_030052815.1 of Hevea brasiliensis. Classification (NCBI taxonomy): domain Eukaryota; kingdom Viridiplantae; phylum Streptophyta; class Magnoliopsida; order Malpighiales; family Euphorbiaceae; genus Hevea; species Hevea brasiliensis. The sequence goes on from NC_079496.1 coordinate 79,755,303, forward strand.
TTGCAAACTAGCACATGATCAGAGAAAAGGCTCATCTCTTAAGACGGGAGATTATGAAAGCGGTTCGGGACGCGGCAGCCGCTAAAGCCCAACTCTCAACTGCCAATGATCACATTGGTAAGATAGAAGATTGGGCGAAGTCTTATGAGGAAAGGATAGCCAAATTGAAGTGGGAGCTTAAAGACGCCCGGGCCTGCCGATTTACCAAAGAGATCAAAGTGAAGGAGGAAAAGGCCCTAGCGAGGGAGGCTGGTGCCTATGTGAATGCCCATGGTGATCTTTTGGCCGAACTCGTGAAGCGCTATCCTAAAGAAAACTTCTTTTGGATGGAGAACCTCATCCCGAGAGCTGAGGATGAGAGCAAGGAAGAGCATGAGAGAGAGGATAGAGAGAATGTTGAGAGCAAAAATGTAGCTAAAGAGCAGGTTAGGGGAGACCCTCCTGCCGAATAACTTTGTATAATTTTTCCTTGGAATGAATTTTAATTTCTTCAATGATTGGTTCTTGATAAGATCAGAAAAATACCAAACTAAGAATGAATGAGCATTAACTAAATTCCCAATTAATTGGATAAGTCCAAAAAGAGCTTGGTAAACATTAAGCATAATAGATAAGGAAACTTTTGAAAATGATTTGAGACTAGGTATCGGTCCAATTTTGCTAGGTTCAGGATCACTTACAGACCAAATAAGATATTACTTTGAATAATGCGAGCGATACCTGATCCTAAAACTACCTGGAATTACCTGAAGTTTGGGGTTGTGGATCGAAAAACACAATGCAAATTTTGGGGGTTTGAATACTTAATTTGTTCATAAGACCGGATAGACCTTGGATTTACCATTCATCTAGAAATAAGTTATGGCAGATTTAGAGAGAATGGCATGAGGTCGAGTAAATGATAGAGATTGGGTAAAACGCCTACGAGGGAGATCAGCTAAAATGTGGATCGTGACTTGAGATCGGCCTAAAATATGGTGCCTACATTATTCACAAAACCCTAACCCTCACAATTCCTAATTGCATACTACACATGCAATTCCATATATAAATCTTATATATCATCTTACCTAAGTTAGGATTCAAATTTAAATTCAATTAAACACCTCAATTCCTCTTCCTACCATGGCTGGCCAAAATTCCACTTCCTCACACACACTTCTTTTTCAACATTTCTCACATAATTTCACCTCAATTCATCGTAAATTTAAGAATTTAAGAAGAGAAAAACAAGATTACGCACTAACCTTGAATTGATGAATTTTCCCACTTGTAAAACCTTCACTTCTCCTCTTCTTTTTGCTCCCAAAGTGCTAAGTAAGGTTAAAAATCAAAGTTTTGTGTTGGGATTTATGGAAATTAAGGTGAAAACCTGAGGAAAATTGAGCTTAAAGAAAGAAAAATGGTGGTTTCCTCTCAAAGCATGGTTCGGAGGAAGAAGATGAGTGATTTCTTTTGGTTTATTTAATTTCTTTTACCTTTTATACTTGTGCTTGTCTTATGTTAATTGGTGAAAAATTTTAATGACATCATTATTGCATAATGCTTATGTAATAATTCTAATTTAGTTTCATTTAGTTTTTATTTCTTTTTCTTCTTTCTTTTATTATTTTTAATTAAATTTTCAGTAATATTTATTCATATTTTAGGTGATATACCTCGCTTACTTAAATGGGCAAGTTGGTAAAAAATCATCTCTGAAGGTAAAAATGACCAAAATGCCCTTCGTTTTGTTTACTGAGCTAAAATTGTCTGTACCAATTTACATAAATTTTCTTGTATTTTCTTGACATTCTATTGTCATCAAAACCTCAGTAATCCTTCACTCGAGTCCCAAATAATTATTTCTCAGGGTTCCCTATGGGTCTAGGGTCGGCAACTGTCTTCACAGTAACTTCCCGTTAGGGTTACCCATCGCCATAGCTTTGGCTCATTTAACTTCTTTGCATTTAATCTCTTAAAATTTTCCTTAATTTTTCTTGTCATTATTTAGAGTATTTATGAATTCTCACTCTAGTTTAAATATAGTTCTAGACATTTTGGCTATCCAAACAGACATTAGTCACAGGAACAGTAGAACGTACGGACTATCTAAAATAAGGATGTCACAGCTTTTATTTGATCAATCAACATGGGCTTTACTTGCCAAGTAGCTATCATTTGTCCCACATCATCTAACTCTAGATCAGCCTGCAATGCCTTTAACTCATATACCATGGACAAGGGTGATACTTTCAAACTAGCCATGGTTTTGCGACTCAAGGCATCAGCAACAACATTTACTTTCCTGGGCTGGTAGTCTATTGAGTAGTCATAGTTTTTGATCAGTTCTAACCACCTATTCTGCCTCAAATTCAACTCCTTTTGTGTGTCTAAATATCTTAAGCTCTTGTGATCTATATAGATATAACACTTTTCCCCAGTTCGGTAGTGCGTTCTACTGTTCCGGTGACCAGTGTTGTCCGGACAGCTAGGATGCCTAGAACTACACTTCGATATGAGTGAGAAGACATAAAATAATGAATTACAAGAAAAGAAAATACAAGAAAAACAAAGGAAAAATAATAGCAAAGAAATGTGATCAAGTTAAGCGAGCCGGGAAACCTAACGATGGGTGACCGCACTGGGAAGTCACGGCGTGGACCGTTGACTAGCCCTGGACTGCGGGGAACCCTGGAAAATATTTTCAGGACTTAAATAGACCCTTATTGAAGAATAAATATCATTAGAAAGATCAAAGAAAAATTAAATAATTAGTACAAAGAAAAGTGAGAAATCGAAAAACAGACAAAATCCGGTATTACCGAAAAATCGGGAATGCAACCCGAACAGGGGCATTATGGTCATTTGACATCCCGAATTGTCTTTTGACCTAAATGTCCATTAAAAATAAATAATATTACACTTAGAAAATAAAATGAAAAATTAAATTGGGGGTACCTAATACAAATAACCAAAAATGGAGTGAAAAATGTGTAAATAACACATTTAGGCTTATTATATGATTAAATGGAGTGAGTGGGCCACTAAAGGAATAAATTAAACACAAAATGAGGCTGATGTAAGTCCACTATATCCAGCAGCAACTTCATCTTCTTCATTTATCATCCAAGCCGAATTGAAGGAGGAGAGAAAACCTCCATTTCCATTTTCATGCAAGCTCCAACAACCCCTCCATTTCAACTCCAATCTCTTAGGTTCCTTCATGAAAAATTGTCTACACATCACAAGAAAGGGTTTGATACTAAAATCAAGAAGTTTGGTGAAGGTTTAACAAGTCCCAACCATAAGGTAAGTTAGCATTTTTGAAGATTTCTTTGTTAAACTTTGTGTACATGTTATGGGTGTTGGTTTTGTGAAGGAAATTTTTAAGTTTGAAGAGTTATTGAGATATCCATTTTTGGGCAGCCATGTATTCATGTATTGATGAAGTATTTGTACATATAATTGATGAGAATTATATTGGTTATGGTGATTTAATATCCTAGTAAAATATTTCATATGTATAAGGTGATTTTTGCACTTGGATGAAAATTGATGATTGTAGGACACTTTGGTATTGAGGAAGAATTTCGGCAGCTTGGGGATTCTTGAATAAATGTGTGTGTTCATGAAGGTGGTGGCAGAATATTGACATAGAAGTTTGATGGATATGTATATAGATTGATATTGTAAAGTGTATGTAAGATTTGTAATGGTTAGATGTGTATGTGATTGTACTTAGAACTTGTAAATGTGAATTATATTTGGTGTGTTAAGGATAATTGTAATCTGCCCAAAGTAATGTTAATGTAAAGTGGAATATGTTTTTGGTAATGTACCAAAACAGATTTGGTAGGGAAGTAAACATATTGCAAGGTAAATGTGTGATTGATGTGTGTTTAAGCAAGGTAACTAAGGGCAGTGTACATTTTAGCCAATAAGTTTAAATGTGTAACCTCAATTGGTATGAGACCAATTGGAGGTGGAACTAGGCACAAAATGTGCCAACTTTCATTGAGAAAGCATACCAAAATTCTGCTTGCAAGGTGACCTAAGAAAATGACCAATTCGGATTAGGTGCAATTAGGACCTGAAAAATGACCAATTGGGCAGCAGTGAGTGTTTAGGCCATAACTCACTCAAAACAGGTCCAATTGACCTGAAATTTTAACCAATACCTACAAGTCTTATGAAGACACCAAAACCCAGAAATGACCAGAAGCAAGTCAAAAAGCTTGCACAAGTTCGGGTCCAAAAACTGGCCGAACCAGAGTTGACCAAATTGACCTAAAATGGACCTAATTTGATGCCATTTGACCAGCAATAGTATATTGACCATAACTCGGTCTACTTAACTCGGAATGACCTAAAATTTTGCACCGCGGTCCATAAGACATAGATCTACAAGTTTGTAGTTTTGACCAAAACCCGAAAACCGAGGGAACTAGGCCGTCCGGCTAGGTCAAACTAGTATCCCGGAATCCAGCAAGTTGCATTAAAATGCACTAAACAAGGAAATGAGTTTGGTAAAATGTACCAACCCTAAAACCCTATCGAATGTGACATATTAATGACACTAAAAACTAATTTACCTAAAACGCATCGAGGGTCGGTATATTAGGTGATTGAGCAAATAATAGCCTTCAGTGAATTAATTATCGAACATTATCATTAGAGGCAAATTAATTTAGCACTGAAACACTTCAAATTGTGTTTCTCAGTTACTAAAGACTCAGGGAAAGGGAAGGAAACACTGAGTCGGACTGTGGAGACACCATCGAGGTTTGTGCACAACTAGTTTTCAATTGATTTTACTCTGAATAAGATTTCATATGATTAATTGTATGTTATTGATTTAAATTGTGTTTGTGCACAACAACTATTTCTTTTGAATTATTTTTCAATTGAAATAAATTATGACTATTTGTACATTGTTGTTTTAAATTGTGGAAATGTGTTGGAATGGATATTTATTGCTTGAAAAGCATTATAAATGATTTGATGGATACTATTGATTGAAAAGCACTATAAATGGTTTTTGTGGAAATTAAAGATAATTATGAATTGTGTTGCCATTTTGTGAATGAAATTATAACTTTGAAAATTTATTGGATTCTCACGAATCATTTGAATAAAATGTTTGGAATTGATTTTGTGTTCACACTTAGCATGACAGTATCATATCATTCCTTCTCCATTTATGGGGTTGTGATCGTTTATTTTCCTTCTCCATTTATGGAGTCGTGATCGTTTATTTTTCTCCCTCTCTGGTTTACCAGTTGAGGTGATCGGATGAGTACTCATTATATAGCTAGCTCCCTTCCTCATTGATTTCGATTAGTGGGGTTGTGATTCCTTTGTCGTGGTGTACAACGCGGCATTGATCAGAAATTTGTGTCATGGCTTAAGTTGTGAATGAATTGGCAACATTGTATTCTTAACTTATTCGACTAAATTGTGTTGTTATGCGATTTGATAATTTGTGAAATGAAGTTAAATTCTTATTGACATTTACTGTCTTTCGAATTTAACTATGTTTTGATTATTGAGATTTATTGTGAGATTGTGAAATGAATTTAAACTCTTATTGACATATACTGTCTTTTGAATTCAACCATGATCTGACTTACTGAAATTTATTGTGATATTAAGAAATGGAGTTTAAATTCTGGTTGACAATTATTGTCTTGAAATTAACTATGGTTTTAAGTATCCACTATTTATTTGAATTATGAATGGTGATTTAAATTTGTATTTAGTTAATGTTGTGCACCACTGAGACATTGTCTCAGCGATAGCTTTTTATTGCTGTCGCAGGTAGACAGATAGACAGTGCAGCAGACTAGGCTGCTAATACCGCCAGCGAGAGATTTTTGGGTATAGTGAGTATACCACATTTGGCATTTTGTACTGTAATGTATATTCACTGTATGTATATTTTGTTTTGATTTTGATTTTGAGCAGTTGTAAATAAAAATTGTACATTGAAGTTGCAAAATAATTATGAGTTATTTTGGCTTATAAAAATTGTATTATATTTCTTTTACCTCAGTCTTTGAAAAATCACTATGGATTTGAGTTGAGAAATGTGTTGTGTTGAGAAATATGTTGGAGTTGAGATTTGGGAATCTATTGAAGTGCTTTTTACAGGTTTTCTGAAGAACTGTTTTATCCAAAATACAGATGGCACTCTGCCAAAATTTTTACAGAAATTCCAAATAATTCAAATGTATTGGTTCTATCACTTCAGTTCACCAAAGTTTTTAATACCTGTAAATAGTGCTCACCACTATAAAAGAAGTAAGAAAAGTTTTTAAAATCCCTTGTAGTGTATTTAATGGGTTATCAGTAGACGGAGTTGGTAATTCATTAGGTATACTACGGGATCATGTTATGCCTTACAGAGGGTAGGGTGTGACAATGTGACACTCCTTATCCGTGTACAGTGTAGCTGAGCAAGGCATGTCACACTCGGTGCCGGAGCGCCTTAACTTATCTTATTTCATTTTATTTTATTAATTTAGGGTCAATTTATTAATCAGAGAAACTGATAGAGTTTCCCCTGACTTATTCGTAATTTTGACAATTTTCACCCATTAAAAATCTCAATAATGATTTCAGTTATATGTATTTTTTTCACAATCTCAAATTTCATCTCAATATTCTCAAACTCAAATTTTTATTCATCCCATGCATAAATAAATAAAAGCTCACATTCATAAAGGAAATACCTAAATTTCATTAATTTATATAATTTACAAATGATTACATAAGTTCTTAATTACATGACAGATGAATGTCTAACTACAAAATACAAAATACAAAAATTACAGATGAAGCCTAGTGGTCCTATCAAAATGCACTGTAGAGGATGTGACACCGGACTCAATGCAGATCTGAACTTTCATAATTGTCCCAGCCTATGGTCTACTGGGCTCTCACTTTGTATCTCCAGTACTTACGCATGGCAAAAAGCAATGCGCTAAGCATACAGCTTAGTGGTCCCAATATAATATAAAAATAAACTAAATAAATAAATACAAGAAATTATGTTTTTTTTTTCATGCAGGCTGAATTTTTTTGTAATTATTCTTAATATTATTAATTTAGTGATTTTTTTACATCCATTATTTAATAATAAATTTTTAAGATTTATTTTAGTTGCCCAAGTAACCTATACTAGTTGACTGGACTAGATAAACAGGTGAACTGGCACTGGGTATCAAGTACCTTAGGCCATCACACCATCGATCACATAGTGTCTGCCAGATGTACAATAGAATGGCTAACAAGCCATAATAATCATCGGGCATAAAGCTAAGTATGTTAAGAATAGCAAAATGGCTGTAGGCTATAATATCACAAAATGGCACTAAAGCCATGAATCACAAAATGGCATAAAGCTATAGGCAGTACTGCAATCAGAACCTTATTGGCATGCCAAACTATCCAAACCAATCATTCTAGGCATAGTAGGGCATATTGACAAAGTTAAGTATTTGGTTCTTTGCATTTTAAGTTTTGGATGTTACTATTCACATTACTATTCATGTAAAAATATTAAATTTTTCATAATTAATAGGTATACCATTTTTAAACACATGGTCATACCACATTTTGGGTCACAATTTTGTTGGCATTGGTTGCCAATTGTAATTCAAAGCTTATTGGAAGAAATTTCAAATTTTCAGATTTGGTCACTTATGTTTACTATTCTATTGGACCATTCTACAGTGAGAATTTAGCTAAAATTTCTTCGCCAAAGTTGTTCCTTAATGTGTCTACTTTAATTTTCCTTTTTGAATCACTCCATTTGGAGTTCTGCAACTCAAGTTATGGTATTTTTACCATACTAGCCGAATTAGTCATTGTCCAGGATTTCTGGACAATTTTGGTTTTGCCAGATTTGGTGAGCTAAATTTGGTTAGCAATTTGAATAGGTTATGGTCAGAATTTAGGTTTATATTCTTCATAAAAGTTGTTCTATTATGTCTAAGATTTCCATGGGCTTAAGAATCAGGTCATTTGGTCCTCTCTACACAAAGTTCTGGCCATTTGAACAAATACTGTTGATTTAGTCATTTTCCAGGTCTAGATTTTTGGTTACCCAGATTTAGGCAAATTTTAGGTCACTTTAAGTTGGTTTTCTGAGTAGGGTCTCTCATAAAAATTGTGGTATTATGCCCCTAATTTTCCCTTCAATTGGCCTTACACCAATTGAAGCTACATAAGTTAACTTATTGCTGCCCCAAACACACTGGACTCAAGTCTAGAATTTCTAGCACCTAGGGCAGCTTGAACATTTTACCATTCAGTGCCATAATTCACCCCAAATTAAGGTCAATTCACCTCAAATGGTCACTAATTGACCATTAGAACACCATTTCACCATCAATTTATTAAAACCCTTATTTAGTTCAAACCCTAATTCTAAATTTCTTCATCTCACACCACACATGAAAATCAAAGTTCTAATACATATATTCTAATTCATGGCCATCACTACACACTTTAATTCCATTAAAATTTATCCAATCCATCTTTAATTCATGGCTGCCAAAAATTTAGGGAAAGTCTAACATGCACAATTTGTTTCAATTTCTACAATTTCTCACTTAATTCATGATCCTAACATAGAATATAAAGAGAGAGAGAAAGGAATTCGCACTAACCTCTTGAAGCAAGATTCTAAGATTTCCAAATCTTCACTTTCTCTTTGTTTCTTGGCAGCCAATTACTTCTACAAGGTATGGGTGTAATTTTTAGTGAAGACAACTATGGGTTTTGGGGTGAAAAGCATGAGGAAATCAAGCTTTGTGACGCAAAAATGGTGGAAGGGACTCAAGGTGGTTCTGCCAAGCTTCAAAAGGAAGAAGAAGAAACTGATTTTTATTTTAATTACTCTCTTTTCATCCTTTTTAGTTAAGCTTATTTAGTTTTGATTGGTTGAGAGATTTTTAATTGCATCATCATTATGTCATTATTTCAATTTAAATTTTTATTTGTTTTATTTTCTTTCTTTTCTTTTCTATTTCCATTTAAATTTATATCAATATTTATTCATATTTTATAACATATACCTCACTTACTTAAATGGACAAGTTGGTAAAAAATCATATCTGAAGGTGAAAATGACCAAAATGCCCTTCGTTTTCTTTAATGAGCTAAAATTGTCTGTACCGATTTATATAATATTCTTTATATTTTCTTAGCAATTTATTGTCATCTAAACCTCAATAGTCCTTCACTTGAGTCCTAAAAAAATTATTTCACAGGGTTTCCCACGGGTCTAGGGTCGCTAACTGTCTTCACAGCCGCTTCCCGTTAGGGTTACCTGTAATGATCGGGCTCCAACCACTAGAGGAATTGTCCGCTTTGGCCATAAGCCTCACGATTTTGTCCCATAGGTGGAATGGAGAACTTCCCAGGAGGTCACCCATCCTAGGATTTCTCTCAAGCGAGCACGCTTAACTCTGGAGTTCTTCCAACTCTCTAGGCCATTCCACCAAAAGGCGCTTCTAGTGATTAGTTTCCTCATTTTATATATCATTACTTTTTGAATCCAAGACCATCTCCGTGCTTTGCCAATGTAGGATTTGCCTAAGGGACCTTTCTCCCCCCCCTTTCGGGACTCAGCGTCCTTGCTAAGGTTTGCCCCACCATTGCCCAAGAGGACACACGAGCGGCTCTGATACCAATTGTAATGATTGGGCTCCAACCACTAGAGGAATTGTCTACTTTGGCCATAAGCCTCATGGTTTTATCCCATAGGTAGAATGGACAACTTCCTAGGAGGTCACCCATCCTAGGATTTCTCTCAAGCGAGCACGCTTAACCCTAGAGTTCTTCTAACTCTCCAAGCCATTCCAACAAAAGGCGCCTCTAGTAATTAGTTTCCTCATTTTATATATCATTACTTTTTGAACCCAAGACCATCTCCGTGCTTTGCCGATGTGGGATTTGCCTAAGGGAACTTTCTCCCCTCCTTTCGGGTCTCAGCGTCCTCACTGAGGTTTGCCCCACCATCGCTCAAGAGGACACGTGAGCGGTTCTGATACCAATTGTAACGATCGGGCTCCAACCACTAGAGGAATTGTCTGCTTTGGCCATAAGCCTCACGGTTTTTTCCCATAGGTGGAATGGAGAACTTCCCAGGAGGTCACCCATCCTAGGATTTCTCTCAAGTGAACATGCTTAACCCTGGATTTCTTCTAACTCTCCAGGCCATTCCACCAAAAGGCGCCTCTAGTGATTAGTTCCCTCATTTTATCTATCATTACTTTTTGAACCCAAGACCATCTCCTTGCTTTGCTGATGTAGGATTTGCCTAAGGGACCTTTCTCCATTGTAACACCCCTATATGCATAGCCTGGTATATTTCACTATTCTAGTGACCGGTGTCGGTCCGGATAATTAAGAGGATTAGAACCATGTTAAAACACCTAGAAAAGCCCTGAATGAAAATAAATAGTGCTGATTAGAAGGTTAAGTATAAATAAGAAAAACAATGCATAAAAATTTAAATAAGCTGATGGTCACAGCGATGGGTGACCTTACCGAGAAGTGATTACGAGGTCAGTTTTAACTCCAATTTTGAACGGGAAATTGTGACACCGTAGTCCTAAGGACTATTACAAACCTAGTGGAAAAGAGAAAATCACAGAAAATAGCTTATAAGTAGGTCAAATAATTAGGTCAGGGCTCCAAAAGAAACGCTGAATTATTTGCAAACTGGATCAAACCGGCGAGGGGCAAATTGGTCAACTCACCCCTAGAGGTGACTCCTGACCTAGCTGTCCAATAAAATCTGAGAAATGAAAATTTTAAAGTATAGATTTAAATTGAAAAAATATGAAGAAAATAAAGGAAAAGAAAAGAAAATTAAAATAAGAATTATGATATCACTAGTGTGACCTAAGCATGACTTAATAATTTTATATTTTCTAATTATAACAATTATGGGATAATGTCATAAAATGACAAGAAAAGAAAAAAGAAATTTGCATCTCCATTTCTTCTTCCTAGTGCCGTCTCCCACACCTCTCTCTTCTATCCCATCTTTCTCTCACAAATCACCATTAAAGCTCATTTGGAGCTTGATTATACACCAAACTTAGCCCTAATTCCCCAACTCACTTAATTAAACCTTGCCCTTACAACTTGAAAAGACGATTGAAGAAGGAAAAGGAAGAAGAAATTGAAGAAATTAGAGCTTGAGAAATTGAAGAAAGAGGTTAGTAGTGAATTTCAATTTCTTTCTTTAAATTTATGCACATATAATTGAATTAACTTAGGAATTGTGTAAAAATCAAACAAAAATGTTGGATTAAAGGACTAATGGAATTTTAGCCAACATTAGAAGGGGTAGGGTTTGATGGATTTTGAGGGAATTAAAAGTGTAATTAAGCTTAATTTAGTATTTAGATAGTGTTTATACACTTTAATTGCAAGAATTTAATCAAGTAGAAAAATTAGGGTTCTTAACCCTTAGGGTTTGGGGGGAAAAATTGAGAATTTGGTAAATTGATTAACTTTGACCTAAGTGAGGTTTAAAATGGTTAAATGGTGTAATTTAGAATGTGTTGAATGGTGAGAAGTTAAGTCAAATTTGGATTGATGAGGGGTCACTACTGGACAGCCTGACCTAGGTCCAATTCAGGGAAAAAAACTAAAATTTTACCAACCCAATTGGTGTGAAGCCAATTAGGAATGAAATTAGACACATAAAGACACAATTTTTGTTCAGAAACCATGCCCAGAAAATGACATTTAGATGGTGAACAATTAAGTCAAATCCGGGTAATGTGCACTGCCACTGAACAAAAATGACCAAATGAATAATGTTTGTTCATTTAGCCATAACTTGGCCTAGGCTGGTCCAAATGACCTGATTTTTGTGGCATTGGAAAGGTATGACATAAAAATACAACTTTCATGAAGAACACGAACCCAAATTCTGCCCATAACCAAATGAAATTGCCACCCAAATTTAGTTGTCCAAAACTGTCGAAACCTAAACAAGCCCAGAAATCCTGGGTAATACCAATTCGGCCAGCCTTAGTAAAATGACTATATCTTGGCCTTAAAAACTCCAAATGGAGTGATTCAAAAAGGAAATTAAAGATAAGGCAATAAGGAATAACTTTGATGAGGGACACTTAGCCAAATTTCCACAGTAACCAGACCAATGGAATAATCCAAAACAGGGGATCAAAACTGAAAAATGGCAATTTCTCTTAGGAGAGTTAGAAATTGAAATGGCAACCAAGGCCAACAAATTTGACACTCAAAATGTGGTATGTGGGTGTAATTGGAATTCACATACCTATTAAGCATGAGAAAGTCAACATTTTGATTTAAATAGTGTCATGAATAGTAACCCCGGAATGCAAATTTCAAAAAACTTTAATTTAAGCATATTAGGGATAGAATTCAGTAGACATGAATTATTTATTGGATTTATTATAAGTTATGATACTGAAACACTGTAAATTGTGTTTCAGTTGAAAAAGAGACTGGAAAGAGATCTTCAAGAAAAAACCGAAATTTAGAGTAAACTAGTCAATAAAGAGGCTTGTGCACAACTAGTGTTTTTATTAGTTATGTTTCTTCATATGTCTTTTGACTAAATGATTTTATTTCTTATTGTATTATGTTTATCAAATATTGAATTTATCTCAACAATTGTTGAAATGTGTTATGGTATGAATGAGTTTAGTTTTAGAAAATGAAATTAGTTATGATTTTATTTTGTCATGAATTGAATAAAGTTAGCTTTGGAAAAATTTTGATTGAAACGTACTTGACATGGGAATGGATAAAATTTGTTTTGAATTGTGATGAGCATAAAAATTTTTGGATATTAGAATTGACATTGAATTGAATTATGTTGTGATTTATGTTCACAAAAATGATAAAGAGATTCATAATATAGTTTTATATCTCACTATAAATGCTTGACTAGGTTATTACCCGTCTCTCTCATTTGTTGAGGAGATAATGGAGTTAGCTTTATTTTGTTTTGAATACCATGGTATGTGCACAGTGTAACACCCCTAAGTTCGGTAGTGCGTTCTACTGTTCCAGTGACCAGTGTTGTCCGGACAGCTAGGATGCCTAGAACTACACTTCGATATGAGTGAGGAGACATAAAATAATGAAATACAAGAAAATAAAATATAAGAAAAACAAAGGAAAATAATAGCAAAGAAATGTAACCAAGTTAAACGAGCCGAGAACCCTAGCGATGGGTGACAACACCGGAAAGTCGCGGCGTGGACCGTTGATTAGCCTTAGACCGCGGGAAACCCTAGAAAATATTTTTAGGACTTAAATAGACACCTATTGAAGTATAAATACCATTAGAAATATCAAAGAAAAATTAATTAATTAGTACAAAGAAAAGTGAGAAATCGAAAAATGGACAAAACCCGGTGTTACCGAAAAATCGGGAATGCAACCCGAAAGGGGCATTGTGGTCATTTGACATTCCGAGTTGTCTTTTGACCTAAATTTCCATTAAAAATAAATGATATTACACTTGGAAAATGTCATGAAAAAATAAATTAGTGGTACCTAATGTAAATAGCAAAAATGGGAAGCTTAATGTGGGAAAATGAAATCTTAGATTAAACTAATAGTTAATTTTGACATAGTGCTCCACTAACTCATTTAAGTGGACCACTACCACTTCATTTGGACAGTAGATCATCTTCTTCCTCACTTCTCCAAGAACCAGCCGAATTGCTCCATTGAAGAACCTCCATGGCCATTCATGGCCAAGCTCCATGCAACCATGATTTAGCCATATTTTTCACTAGCTTCCTTGACAAAAACTGTTCTACACCACTTGGGCAGTAGATAGGCAGCAAGAAGACCAAGTTTTGGAGAGATTTTGAAGAGTTTCTAAAGTGGTAAGTTTTGTGTTTTTGGTTAGTGCTTCATTAAAGTTAGTAAGAATGTTATGGGTACTTGAATTATGGAGAGATTTTTAAGGTTTGATGTTTAAAGGGAGAGGTGTATTTTTGGCAGACATGGAAACTCCTTAAGGGCAGTTTATTCTTGCTTGTAAATGGTAGATTAAAGGGTTGATTATGTGTTTATGTGTGTAGGAATTTATTTGGGTGATGTATATTAAGTATATGTAAATGTGTACTTGAATTTGGAAGCTTGGAAACTAATGGAGTGTGATGTATGAATCGGCAGCTTGATTTGGTGAACCATAAAAATGTTATTTCATGTTTGGTTTATGGAATATTAATGTTGAATTGTGGTAGTTGTTATGGCAGCTTGGGTATATGTATGATGGTGTGAGGTTGGACATGTAAATGAGCTAGGTTAGGTGATTGAATTGTTGTAATTTCAGCTTGAAAACTTCTGCACTATATGGTACATGTTGAGTGTGATTATAAGCTGCCAAAATGACTAAAAATATGTTGTGAAATGTGTTTAGGTTAGGATACAATCCAGAATTGGCATGAAAGTGTGGTTTGGTAAGTGTTAAAAGTGACCTTTGATGAGTAATGAACAAAATACAATAGGGCAGTTTATGTTTTGGGCCTAGAACCTTAAGAGTATGGCTCCAATTGATATGAGACCAATTGGAGGTGAAACTAGGCACAAAATGTGCCAACTTTCATGAAGGAAGCTTACCAAAATTCTGCTTGTAGGGTAACTTGAAAAATGACCAAATCTGGATTAGTGCAATGAAGGCCTGAAAATTAACCATTTGGGCAGTAGTTAGTTTTTTGGCCATAACTCACTCAAAACAGGTCCAATTGACCTGAAATTTTGACCATGAATAGTTAAGACCTATATCTACAAGTCTTATGAAGACACCAAAGCCCAAAAATGACCATAAGAAAGTCAAACAGCTTGCACAAGTTCGGATCCAAAAACTGGCCGAACCTAAAATGACCTAAAATGACCTAAAGTGACCAATTTTGATGCATTTTGACCAGCAATAGTAAAATGACCATAACTTAGTCTAAATAACTCAGAATGACCTGAAATTTTGTCCCACGTGCAATAAGACATAGATATATAAGTTTGTAGTTTTGACCGAAACCCGAAAACCGAGGAAACTAGGTTGTCTGGCTAGGTCAAACTAGTATCCCGGAATCCAGCAAATTGCAATAAAATGCAAAATACATGGAAATAAAATTGGTAATATGTACCAACCCTAAAAGGCTACAAATGTGATATATTAGTAACATTAAAACCTAATTTACCTAGAATGCATCGAGGGTCGACATATTAGGTTGACTAAGCAAATAATAGAATTCAGTGAATTAATTATCAAGCATTATCGTTAGAGACAGTTTAAATGAGTACTGAAACACTTCAAATTGTGTTTCTTAGTTAGCAAAAACTCAGGGAAAGGGAAGGAAACACTAAGTCAAGGCCAGGAGACAGTTATCAGAGGTTTGTGCACAATAATTATTTCTTTTGAATTTTTTCAATTGAAATAAATTATGGTTATTGAAAAATAAATTATGATTATTTTGATATTATTGTTTTAAATTGTGTTTGTGCACAACAGTTATTTCTTTTGAATTTTTCAATTGAAATAAATTATGACTATTTGTATATTATTGTTTTCAATTATGAAAATGTGTTTGAATGGATACTTATTGCTTGAAAAGCATTGTAAATGGTTTGAAACTGTGAAAAAATTGATTTAGTGTGATTTATGAAAATTTGAAGTTAATTGTGAAATGTGTTGCCATCTTGTGAATGAAATTATGACTTTGGAAATTTATTGGATTTCTCACGAATCATTTGAATAAAATGTTTGGAATTGATTTTGTGTTCACACTTAGCATGACAGTATCACATTATTCCTCCTCCATTTATGGGGTTGAGATCGTTTATTTTTCTCCCTCTCTAGTTTACCAGTTGAGGTTGTAGATCGGATGAGTACTCATTATATAGCTAGCTTCCTCCCTCATTGATTTCGATTAGTGGGGTTGAGATTGCTTTGTCGTGGTGTACAACACGGCATTGATCGGAAATTTGTGTCATGGCTTAAGTTGTGTATGAATTGGCAACACCGTATTCTTAAATTATTTGACTAAATTGTGTTATTTTGAGCTTTGATAATTTGTGAAATGGAGTTTAAATTCTTATTGACATTCACTGTCTTTTGAATTTAACTATGTTTTGACTATTGAGATTTATTGTGATATTGTGAAATGGAGTTCAAATTCTTTATGACATTCATTGTCTTGAATTTAACTATGGTTTAAGTATCCACTATTTATATGACTTTTGATTTGTGATTTAAAGTTGTATTTGGTTAATGTTGTGCACCACTGAAACATTGTCTCAGCGATAGCTTTTCATTGCTATCGCAGGTAGACAGATGGACAGAGCAGCAGACTAGGCTACCAGTGTATTCAGCGAGAGATCATCGGGTATATTGAGCATACCACATTTTACATTTTATACTGTAATGTATGTTCACTGTATGTATATATTGTTTTTAATTTTGAGCAGTTGTAAATTAAAATTGTACATTGAAGTTGTAAAATAAATTATGAGTTATTTTGACTTGTAAAATTTCGTATTATATTTCTTTTATCTCATCCTTTGAAAATATTGAAAAATTATTGTGGAGTTGAGATTGAGAAATATATTTGAAGTGCTTTTTACAGGTTTTCTGAAGAACTATTTTATTCAAAATACAGAGGGCACTACGCCAAAATTTTTACAGAAATTCCTAATAATTCAAATGTGTTATCTCTTTCACTTAAGTTCAAAAAATTTTTAACACTTGTAAATAGTGCTCACCACTATAAAAAGAAGTAAGAAAAGTTTTAAAATCCCTTGTAGTGTATTTAATGGGTTATCAGTAGACGAAGTTGGTAATTCATTAGGTATACTACGGGATCATGTTATGCCTTACAGAGGGGTAGGGTGTGACACACAGGCTTAGATTCTCCTCTTATTAGAGATTAGATCTGAGTTTTTCATTGGCCCTTTCGGAAGTTGCAGTATTGTGGTGTGTACTGTGCATGATGATTCCACCTCCCCAACCATAGGGAGTTAGAATCGCCCCAAACATGGCCCTTACAGATTAGTCTTGCATAGTTAGTGAGACAAAGAATGGGTTTTGAACAATAAGAATTATGATTTCAAATGGGATTTATGCATAATTGGTTTTATTGGAATTAAGATTTATTTCCATAAATTACTGGAATTACTTTAAATGTTCAGTTATGATTTGATAAATTGAAATTCTTGAGCAGAGTCATTTTAACAAATGATTTATTTTATTGGCAACGAATATTTTAATTTTTGGAATTTTGATTGAATTTCAAGATTTCCAAATTCTTTGCTAAAATTTTGTTAAGGTATTGTATATTATGTTTTAAATCAAGGTTGTGCACCACTGAGTTCACAACTCAGCGATAACATTGTATGCTGTCGTAGGTGAAAGTAAAGATAGGGCAGCCGAGTGAGATTTTCGGTAGCTGCACCTTGAAGACTCATTGGGATTAACTTCGGGTATATTAGAGGTATAGCTTTGTACATTAGGTTTTGATGTATGCATGTAATTATATGTATGTAAATTAGTTGAGCAGTTGCACAAGAACTTTTGTAATATTATTTTGGGTATGTAATTAAAATGTAAAATATTGTAATATTCAAATTTTTTTATGAGTTTTGTAATCAATGTAAATAATTAAATTTTTGTATTTTGTGAATGAGAAATTATTCTTTTTTTGAAATGAGATGCTTCGAATTGCGATTGATTTTGAGTTGAGCTTCTTGTATGAGATTGTGAGATGAAATGGATTTGTATTGGAGTTATGGTTGAGTAAAAATATTGGAAGTGTGTTTCTTTTCAGGTTTTGAAGAACTGTTTTCTCAAAATATAGTTGGTACTCTACCAAAATTTTTGTAAAAATTGCTGTAGTTTTAAATATCCAAAAATTTGATTTGTGACATATTGTCAATTAAAAGTTTTAATATTTGTGAAAAAAATGTACCCATTAACCTAAAAATGTATAGAAAGTGTTTTAAAATCCCTTGTAGTATATTTAATGGGTTACCGGTAGGCGAAGTACGGTAATTCGTTAGGTGTACTACGGGATCATATTATGCCTTACAGAAAAGCAGGGTGTGATATGTTTAGTGGTATCAGAGCAATGGTTTTAAAGTAAATTTTGAACTGTGAATTTGAAATATTTTGTCGAAAATTACAACTGCTCAAATGTTTGATACATATAGTACATTTGCATCATAAATATGAACTAACGAAGAGAAACCTCCTTGTATAGGTTGTCCCAGGAAAAGAAGATTTTGTGAATAGAATGGAAGAGAGAGATACATCAGTAGAACAACTAGTTGTAGTTGAGGCACAAGGAGAGGCCTTAGCTCCACAGAGTGTTGAAAATTCGACTGTACCAGTTCCATCCGTACAAATTACGGCACAAATGGCCCAGCAAATGGCCACTTTCTTTCAATAAATGGCTGATAGTCTGTCAACTCAAGCCCAAGTATAGACCCAACCCCCATAAGGGCAATATGAAATAGCGAAGAGTGAGAAACCTAGTGGTCACAGCTCGAATAGTAATTTGGGAAAGAGAAAATAATTTGAGGAACCCCGAGCACAGGCATATGATAGAGGCAGATCATCAGAAGAGAAGCCACCAACGTCCAGTCATCGAACAATTAAAAGCTTATATCCTCCTCACATCTGCAACTCTTGTGGCAAACTAAATGGGGGCATTTGTCGTAAAACAACTGAAGCTTGTTACAATTGTGTAAAGCTTGGACACTTTGCTAGAGATTGTACTAAAGAACCTCAATCTGCTCTCCAAAGTTCACAGACAGTCAATAGAGGACGAGATAGAAATAGAGTTGGTACTCCTCGCAATCTAAGCACAGCGAATCAACGTGAACAGAGTAATGAACCAGCCAGGGTGTACTCTAGGCACCAGGGGGAAAGAGCAGAAACTTCGGATGTAGCTACTGGTAAGTTCTTAATTTTTGGAAGAAATAATTAGTTATTATTTGATCCCAGCACTACTTATTTGTATATTAGTGTTAGAATTATATATTTTGTTGCTACTCCTTTATAAGGGGAATAAATTTTGATGCATTAGTAACTAGTCCTTTAGGATAAAAACTACAATAACAAGTATGATTGACATTAATTTTGGAAGAATTGTCAACGAAAAGTATTTTTTAGCATACCATAATTTATAAAGTTAATTAGTGAGCCTACTTAAAATAAGGCAAGAGGACCTAAAAGTAAGTTACAGTAATATAATAGCTCTAAATGAGGGCAAAGATGTTACTGCTAGTAATTGTCAATGGATATGGTAATTAGAATAAGTTTTCGATATTAGTGAATTCGAAAAGAATAAAATGTAGGAAAGTTTGATCTATTGGAATGCAATGTTCTTAATGTTTGTACGGTAAGCTGTAGATTACAGTACTAATTTGAGATTATTGTGTAGAGCTATGTACTACCCGATAGTGCACTAAGATGAGGATTATTGCAAAAACGGCATCTATTTTGGTAAAATTCTATCGGGATAAAATTTTATTATTGGAAGGGAGTTTGAAAATCCTAACCCGGGATTTAAAACTCTAAAGTTAGAATATCGAAAGGTTATAGTTCAATACAAAAGGAAGTAATGACTACACATCAGTGCAAAATAAGCTATAGAATATCGATAGATAAAAGAGTTGTGGAAGTAAAAATTAGAATAATCGGTGCAAATGTAATAAAGAAACATTATGAATATTAGTTAAAGTGTTGACTAGAATGGTCAGAGGACCAAATCAAAGTAATATTGAAGTATAGCGGATTTATTAGGGATGATAAGAGGTGATAAATCATGACTCGACGGTCAAGTTAAGGAAGAAGATAAGGTTGAGGGATAAAATAATTAAATTTAAGTTGTGTAATGAAAAAAAAAAGGAAACAAATAGAACAATAAGAAATGAGAGAAACACTATATGAGGAATTGCCACCAGGGCAAACAACTTACTTAAGACACGTAACGATATCTCAAACTATTTTATTAAGAAAGAAATAAGTTAAACAAAAGCAAACAAGATAGTGCAAAATGGCATATAGGCCTTGGTCATAAATGGAGATAGTAAGATAATGGTTATGGACCTATGGCCAATAAAGAGATAAGTAGTTCATATATGACCAACAAGGTCATTTTAAAAATAATAAAAAAATAAAAAAAAGACTATAAAGGAAAATAATTACTAAAACAACAGCAAGAAAAGACAAAAATATTCCAAACTAAACTGAAGGTTGCATCAAATGATCAAGAGATTTGATAAGAAAAGAGTAAAACTAAGTTCTCACCCATAGGATCATACGAGGTCCTAGAAAAAGTGGATCCACTAGCACACAAATTTGCTTACCTCTAAAATTAAAATGAATTTGAATCTAACTTATGACAGAAGCTGATAAGAAACTTGGCACAGGAGGTGAGCAATCGATGAGTAAATAGTATTGGTTAAAGTGTTGTGGAAGCATCATTCAGGCCAGGAAGCTACTTGGGAGCATGAAGAGGACATGAGGAGACAACACCCACAGCTATTCAAGGACTGATACCAGGTAAAAATTTCGAGACGAAATTTATTTTAGGGGGGGGGGGGGAGAATTGTAACACTCATATATGCATAGCCTGGTATATTTCACTGTTCCAATGACTGGTTTCAGTCCAGACAATTAAGAGGATTAGAACCATGTTAAGACACCTAGAAAAGCCCTGAACAAAAATAAATAGTGTTGACTAGAAGGTTAAGTAGAAATAAGAAAAACAATGCATAAAAAGTTAAATAAGTCGATGGTCACAGCGATGGTGACCTTATCGAGAAGTGACTATGAGGTCAGTCCTAACTCCAATTTTGAACAGGAAATTATGACACAGCAGTCCTAAGGACTATTACAAACCTAGTGGAAAAGAGAAAATCACAGAAAAGAGCTTATAAGTAGGTCAAATAATTAGGTCAGGGCTCCGAAAGAAACACTGAATTATTTGTAAATCGGATCAAACCAGCGAGGGGCAAATTGGTCAACTCACCCTAGAGGTGACTCCTAACCTAGCTGTCCAATAAAATCTGAGAAATAAAAATTTTGAAGTATAGATTTAAATTGAAAAAGTATGAAGAAAATAAAGGAAAGAAAAGGAAATTAAAATAAGAATTATAACATCACTAGTGTGACCTAAGCATGACTTAATAATTTTATATTTTCTAATTATGACAATTATGGGATAATGACATAAAATGACAAGAAAAGAAAAAAAAAATACATCTCCATTTCTTCTTCCTAGTGCCGTCTCCCACACCTCTCTCTTCTCTCCCATCTTTCTCTCACAAATCACCATTAAAGCTCATTTGGAGCTTGATTATACACCAAACTTAGCCCTAATTTCCCAACTCACTTAATTAAACCTTGCCGTTGCAACTTGAAAAGAAGATTGAAGAAGGAAAAGGAAGAAGAAATTGAAGAAACTAGAGCTTGAGAAATTGAAGAAAGAGGTTAGTAGTGAATTTCAATTTATCTCTTTAAATTTATGCACATATAATTGAATTAACTTAGGAATTATGTAAAAATCAAACAAAAATGTTGGATTAAGGGACTAATGGAATTTTGGCCAACATTAGAAGGGGTAGGGTTTGATGGATTTTAAGGGAATTAAAAGTGTAATTAAGCTTAATTTAGTATTTAGATAGTGTTTATACACTTTAATTGTAAGAATTTAATCAAGTAGAAAAATTAGGGTTCTTGACCCTTAGGGTTTGGGGGAAAAAATTAAGAATTTGGTAAATTGATTTACTTTGACCTAAGTGAGGTTTAAAATGGTTAAATGGTGTAATTTAGAATGTGTTGAATGATGAGAAGTAAAGCCAAATTTGGATTGATGAGGGGTCACTACTGGATAGCCTGACCTAGGTCCATTTCAGGGACAAAAACTGAAATTTTACCAACCCAATTGGTGTGAGGCCAATTGGGAATGAAATTAGACACATAAAGAAACAATTTTCATTTAGAAATCATGCCCAGAAAATGACATTTAGATAGTGAACAATTAGGTCAAATCCGGGTAATGTGCACTGCCACTATACAAAAATTACCAAATGAATGTTTGTTCATTTGGCCATAACTTGGCTTAGGCAGGTCCAAATGACCTGATTTTTGTGGAATTGGAAAGGTATGACATAACAATACAACTTTCATGAAGAACACCAACCCAAATTCTGCCCATAACTAAATGAAATTGCCACCAAAATTTAGTTGTCCAAAACTGCCAGAACCTAAACAAGCCCAGAAATTTTGGGTAACACCAATCTGGCCAGCCTTAGTAAAATGACCATATCTTGGCCTAAAAAACTCCAAATGGAGTGATTTAAAAAGAGAATTAATGATAAGACAATAAGGAACAACTTTGGTGAAGGACACTAAGCCAAAGTTCCACAGTAACCAGACCAATGGAATAATCCAATATAGGGGATCAAAACTGAAAAATGGCAATTTCTCTTAGGAGAGTTAGAAATTGAAATGGCAATCAAGACCAACAAATTTGACACTCAAAATGTAGTATGTGGGAGTAATTGGAATTCACATACCTATTAAGCATGAGAAAGTCAATATTTTGACTTAAATAGGATCATAAATAGTAACCCCGAAATACAAATTTTAAAAAACTTTAATTTAAGCATATTAGGGCTAGAATTCAGTAAACATGAATTATTTATTAGATTTATTATAAGTTATATACTGAAACACTGTAAATTTTGTGTTTCAGTTGAAAAAGAGACTGGAAAGGGATCTTTAAGAAAAAATCGAAATTTGGAGTAAACTAGTTAACAAAGACGTTTGTGCACAACTAGTGTTTTTATTGGTTATGTTTCTTCATATTCCTTTTGACTAAATGATTTTATTTCTTATTGTATTACGTTTATCAAATATTGAATTTATCTCAACAATTATTGAAATGTATTATGCTATGAATGAGTTTAGTTTTAGAAAATGAAATTAGTTATGATTTTATTTTGTCATGAATTAAATAAAGTTAGCTTTGGAAAAATTTTGATTGAAACATACTTGACATGGGAATGGATAAAATTTGTTTTGAATTGAGATGAGCATAAAAATTTTTGGATATTGGAATTGACATTGAATTGAATTGTGTTATGATTTATGTTCATAAAAATGATAAAGAGATTCATAATATTGTTTTATATCTCACTATAAATGCTTGACTAGGTTATTACCCATCTCTTTCATTTGTTGAGGAGACAATGGAGTTAGCTTTGTTTTGTTTTGAATACCATGGTATGTGCACAGGCTTAGATTCTCCTCTTACTAGAGGTTAGTCATTGGCCCTTTCGGAAGTTGCACTATTGTGGTGTGTACTGTGCATGATGATTCGACCTCCCTGACCATAGGGAGTTAGAATCCCGATTTGACCTCCCCAACCATAGGGAGTTAGAATCGCCCCAAAGATGGCCCTTACGGATTAGTCTTGCATAGTTAGTGAGATAAAGAATGGGTTTTGAACACTAAGAATTATGATTTCAAATGGGATTTATGCATAATTGATTTTATTGGAATTAAGATTTCTTTCCATAAATTACTGGAATTACTTTAAATGTTCAGTTATGATTTGATAAATTGAAATTCTTGAGCAGAGTCATTTTAACAAATGATTTATTTTATTGGCAATGAATATTTTGATTTTTGGAATTTTGATTGAATTTCAAGATTTCCAAATTCTTTGCTAAAATTTTGTTAAGGTATTGTATATTATGTTTTAAATCAAGGGTGTGCACCACTGAGTTTATAACTCAGCGATAGCTTTGTATGCTATCACAGGTGAAAGTAAAGATAGGGCAGCCGAGTGAGATTTCCGGTAGCTGCACCTTGAAGACTCATTAAGATTAACTTTGGGTATATTAGAGGCATAATCTTATACATTAAGTTTTGATGTATGCATGTAATTATATATATGTAAATTGGTTGAGCAGTTGTACAATAACTTTTGTAATATTATTTTGGGTATGTAATTAAAATGCAAATTATTGTAATTTTCAAATTTATTTCTGAGTTTTTTAATCAATGTAAATAATTAAATTTTTGTATTTTGTGAATGAGAAATTATTCTTTTTTTGAAATGAGATGCTTCGAATTGCGATTGATTTTGAGTTGAGCTTCTTGTATGAGATTGTGAGATGAAATGGACTTGTATTGGAGTTATGGTTGAGTAAAAATATTGGAAGTGTGTTTCTTTTTTAGGTTTTAAAGAACTATTTTCTCAAAATACAGTCGGTACTTTGTCGAAATTTTTATAAAAATTGCGGTAGTTGTAAATATCCAAAAATTTGACTTGTGACTTAATGTCAATTAAAAGTTTTAATATTTGTGAAAAAAATGTCAATTAATGTCAACTTAAAAATGTATAGAAATAGTTTTAAAATCCCTTGTAGTATATTTAATGGGTTACCGATAGGCGAAGTACTATAATTCGTTACGTGTACTACGGGATCATGTTATGCCTTACAGAAGAGTAAGGTGCGATATTACCCATTGCCGGAGCTACAGTTCACTTAACCTTAGTGCATTTCATTGCTTAAATTTTTCTTGTCATTATTTGGGTTATTTATGGCTCCTCACTCTAGTTTAAATATAGTTCCAGATATTATGGCTGTTCGGATAGACGTTAGTCACCGAAACAGTAGAATGTATGGATTATCTATAGTGAGGGCGTTACAGCTCTTCCCCTCTAGCAAAAATTTCGTCTGTGAAATTTACCTAATGCAAATAGTTCAGGGAACTATTGCCTCATCATTTCTTCACTTTCCTAGGTTGCCTCTTCGGTGTTGTGGTGCCTCTAAAGCACTTTCACTAATGGAATCTGCATGTTCTACAATTCTTTCACTTCCCAAGCTAGGATCCTTATTGGTTCCTCTTCATATGTCAAATCCGGTTGTATTTCAATCTCTTCTATGGAAATGACATGTGAAGGGTCTGATCTGTACCTTCTCAACATAGATACGTGGAACACATTATAGATCTTATCCAGCTCTAGTGGTAAAGCTAGCCTATAGGCCACTAGACATACATGTTCAATGACTTCATATGGGCCAATGAACCTAGGGCTTAACTTACCCTTCCTCCCAAATCTCAATACCTTTTTCCATGGTGATACTTTGAGAAACACCATGTCACCAACTTCATATTCTATGTCTTTTCTCCTCAAGTCAGCATAAGACTTCAGTCTATCTGAGGCAACCTTCAAATTAGCTTTGATTAATGTAACACCCTTTACCCGTCTGCAGTGTAGCCGAGCAAGGCATGCTACACGGCGTGTCAGAGCACCTAGTCTGTGCTTAACTCATTTCCTGAACTCAATTTGATTTTAAGAAGTCTTTTATGTAATAATCATATCATGCTGATATTATTTTCATACTTTAATAAAATTAGTGTTTCAAAAATGGTAATAAAAATCTGGCGAGGTCCCATCTGTATTTCGGATAAACTGTCCTTCCAAACCTGTTAAAAATAGTTCGATATGATAATATCAAAATCTCAATTATTTCATAGTCTCAATATTTCAACACAGTCTGTTGATTTTTACAATATTTAAATAGTTTTAAAATACAATCCATTTTAACTTAAATACATCCAGAAAATCTCCTTGTTATTTAATATGTACAAAATATTACAAACTTTAGAGCTTTCATAATATTACAAAATACAGGCCGAATTTCAAAAATACAATAGAAGTACAAAATACAAGATATCCTAAGTCCTACCATGTATGTAATGCAGTGCATATGACTCTGGACTCCTGTGCAGATCTGATGTCTCACCCGGTCATAGGTCTGCTGGGCTCCCTAGCTGTGTCTCCAATACCTACGCATTACAAAAGCAATGTGCTAAGCAATTTTGCTTAGTGGTGCCAAATATAAAGAAATATATACTAAAATAAAGTAAACAAATTATTTATGAATTTATGACATCGATATTCTTTACAGTTGTTGATTCTACTTTTATTTGCTAACTTTTCATTTTTGCTAATTTTGGTGGTGCTGTATGTTAGAAGACTGGATTTAGCTATTTGAATTTAATAGTGCTTAAATTAACTGCCCGTGTAGCCTATACACTGACCAGACTGGATAAACGGATATATTGGCATTGGGTACCTAGTACCTTGGGTCGTCACACCATCAGTCACAAAGTGTCTCCTAGTGTGCAAACAGTGTGGCTAAAAAGCCATATAGTTAATTTGGCGATAAGCCAAGTATAATAATACAGTATGTATAGCCGTAGGCTATTAAAGTCACAGTGTGGCATAATATGCCGTAAAAACACAGTATGACATAAAGCCATTTACAAAACAGCTATCAGAATCCTATTGGCATGCCAACCTATCCAAACTAGTCAACTAGGCAAACTAGGGCACATTATAAATTAATTTTTTAATTCTTCAATTTCTTGAGTTTACTAGCTATTATGTAATTTCATAAGTCAATGCATATGTTGACCTTTTTAGGTAATATAGATAAGTTGTTTCTAGCATCAACATATCACAATTTACAATTCAATATGTTGTCAATATAATGCAATTGACCTTTTTTATAAGTTGGCATTCATTGCCAAATTACCTTAAGCATCATTGTATGTAAATGTCAAATTTTTAATTTTTGTGTGCTAGATTGGTCTAGCTTAAAGTTCTATTTCTCTTAGTTTTTAGCTTCTGGTCAAAGAAGCAAAATTGTAGCTCTATGTCTTTCTGCACTCTAGTCAAAATTTCAGATCATTCTGAGTTGTATAGACCAAGATATGGTCAATTTACTAAAGCTGGAC
Organism: Hevea brasiliensis; assembly: GCF_030052815.1. Lineage (NCBI taxonomy): Eukaryota > Viridiplantae > Streptophyta > Magnoliopsida > Malpighiales > Euphorbiaceae > Hevea > Hevea brasiliensis. Next base: position 79,782,139 of record NC_079496.1, read on the forward strand.
AGATTACACCTTTAGTACAAAATTTGGTCAATTTTAGGTCACTTTTAGTTCTGGCAGTTTTGGTACCCGAACTTGTGCAAGCTATTTGACTTGGTTATGGCCATTTCTGGGCTTTGGTATCTTTATAAGAATTGTAGCTATGTCTAAGCTATCCATGGTAAAAATTTCAGGTCAATTGGACCTGTTTGGAGTGAGTTATGGTCATCCCAATAACTACTGTTCATATGGTCAAAAATCTGGGTTTGCAAGTTTGCCATTCCGGATTTGGTCATTTTTAAGGTCAGTTTCTAGGCAGAATTTTGGCAACATTTTTGCATGAAAGTTGGCCTATTTGGTGTCTAGTTTCACCCCCCATTGGCCTCATACCAATTGGGTTCACAGTTTTGCACTTATAACCTAATTTAGGTACTGTCAACAACACACAACCTGCATAAGATAATTACACTTCTAATTTGACAATCCTTCTCCTCCTCATGACTTCATTATTCATTCATAGCACTTCTACAAATACTAAACACAATTCCAACAAGTATATTGGGCAGAACACTCAAGTGCTCAATGCACACAATTCACCATTAAAGTCCAACATTCAATTCCACCAAAATACAACATACTTCAACACCAATATTTCACATACATATCCATCAAAACTACACATGCTGCCCACTATTTAACACCATCACATTTCATCAATAATTCACATAAACTCACATACAATTTCATAGTATTATAGGCTGCCAAACATGGCAGTTTACCAAAGTATCAAGACCCATTTTCAAACCTTTAATTCAAGCACTAACATGCACATCCTTGGATATTAACTTACTACATCTTCCATTTGAGTTAATCAACCTTAATTTCCATCCATTAGAGGTAAGAAAAACTCAAACACTACAAACCTTCATGGCTGCTGAAAATGGCTCAATTCCAATACTCAACAATTCATCAAATTTTCTTCACCAAACAACATCCCTTAACTCAAGCATCACTTTTACTAAAGGAAGGAAGAGAATTGGACACTTACTTATTTTTGTAGCTTGCTCAAACCTCACTAAACTTCCTTATTTTTGCTCCAAGTATGCTGCCAAAGGTGTGTAGACAAGGTTTAGTGAAGGAACCTAGTGAAAAAGATGACTTGATCAAGGTTGCATAGAGGTCCTTCCATGGCCGGCTATGGAGTTCTTTCAATGGTGAGAGTTTCGGCTGGTTCTTGTGAAGGTTGAAAATGACCAATTTCTACCCAGTAAGACTTATTTTATGTCTCTCATAATGTAGTTAGTGGAGCACTAAACAATAATTTAATGTTTAATTATACAAGGTTTCCTTTATTTGCACATTTATCTCATTTTTTTTCACTATTTACATAATATATCACAATTAAATTTTTCATGACATTTCTAAAGTGTAATATCATTTATTTTAAATGGACATTGAGGTCAAAAGGCAACTCTAGGTGTCAAATGACCAAAATGCCTCTCTTCGAGTTGTATTCCCGATTTTTCGATAACACCGATTTTTGTCTGTTTCTCAATTTTTCATTTTTCTTTGTACTAATTTATTAATTTTTCTTTGATATTTCTAGTGTCAATTACATTTCAATAAACCTTTACCTATGTCCCAAGATTTAATTTTGAGGGTTCCTCACGGTCCTAGGGTAGGCAACGGCCTTCCCCGTGCGGTCACCGATCGCTGTGGTGCCGGCTCGTTTAACTTAGTTTCATTTTCTTTGTGACACCCCTTACCCGTCTAAAGTGTAGCCGAGCAAGATATGCCACTCAGTGTGCCGGAGTACCAATTCATGTTTCTACTATAATTTATCCCTTTTAATTCATTTATTTTCAATTTTTGATAAATCTGAAATTTTCTGCAAATTTTATAGAAAATCCGGCAGAGTGCCGGCTATAAATTGGAAAAACAGTTCTTCTGAACCTGTTTAAAAACACTTCCAATATAATTTCCAAATCCAAACTCCATTATACACATTCAAGTCAATCTCAAAATCTCAATCTCAAATCACAACACTATTTTTAGAAATTTTTCTTTTCTGTTCACATCATCACTGAAAGCACATTCATAAATATTTCTCAACATAATATACAGAAAATTTCAATAATATGAAATTTCACATATTTCTATTATTACATAATTACAAGAGCTTATAGTTACAATCCAAAACTAATACAAAATGCAAAATACAAAATGCTACCCAAAATCCTAATATCCTACCATATGCAGTGTAGATGTGAGGTGACTCTGGACTTTGAATGTAGCTCTGAATACTCACCCTGTCTGATGTCTGCTGGGATCCCCAGCTAGGTCTCCAGTACCTGCGCTTGGCAAAAGCGATGTGCTAAGCAATTCTGCTTAGTCGTGACAATATAAAATAAAATAAAATAACTAAAATAAAATAATATTCAGAATGTGTGTTTACATTTTTGGGTAGACTTAATTTCTGATATTATTTACAGTATTATCTGTTTAAAATTTTGTAAGGTTTATTATCATTGCCTGAGTTACCCATACTAGTTGACTGGACTGGATAAATGAGTAAACTAGCACTGGGCACTAAGTACCTCGGACCATCACACCATCAGTCACATTGTGTCTCCCGGTGTGCAACAGAACAGCTAATAAACTGTAATAATCATCAGGGTAAAAACCCAAGTATACCAACTCAAATAACATAACCAAAGGCTATTATGTCACAGAATGGCATGGGAAGCAATGAAACACAGAATGGCATGAAGCTATATGCAGTACTGCTAACAGAACCCTATTGGCATGCCAACCTATCCAAACCAATCTTGCTAGGTATACTAGGGCATTTTACACTTTTAAGTTTCACAATTTTTGAAATTTAAGTTTTAGTGTTACTATTCCATTCATTGGTCAACAAAAATGTTGACTTTTGCATAGGCAATAGGTACATTGGTTCTAATACTCCCAACATACCACATTTTGCATTCTAAATTTGTTGGTATTGATTGCCAATACCATTTCTAAGCTTAATGTTAATTGGACAGAATTTTCAGTTTTCATGCTTTGTCTTGACTGTTCCATTAGTCATTTTTGCAGTGGGAATTTTGCAAAATGATCAACATGAAAGTTGTTCCTTATTTTGTCTAGTTGCATTTACTTTTTCGAATCACTCCATTTGGAGTTTTTTTTGCAAGTTATGGCAAAAAAAAACACAACTGGATGGATGATGATTTCTCAAATTTCTGGGTGACCAAATCTATAGTGTTAGGAACAGTGACTGTAACTCACTTTTTGAATATGTTCTGGTCATAATTTGGGTTAGGTTCCTTCATGAAAGTTGTTGGTCTATATCTCATATTGTTTCTGGTAAAATTTCAGGTCAATTGGACCTTTCTACACTGAGTTATGGCCAAATGACCAAACACTGTTCATTTGGTCATTTTGCCCAGGCAGAATGCAGGTCACCCGGATTAGAGAAAACTTTTGGTCAGCTTGGTTTGGTTTTCTGGGCATGGTTTCTTCACCAAAGTTGTGCCATTATGTGTCTAGTTTCATGTCCAATTGGCCTTGCACCAATTGAACTTCTACAATTCAAGTTATTGCTGCCCAAACCTGCTGGACTCATGCCCATTCTTGCAGGTCACCAAGGGCAGCCACGCCAAACTCAAATCCCACTACACAATTCACTCCATTTTTTATTCAAACAGAACCAAATGGTCATTAATTGACCATTAAAACCTACTTTCATCATCACATGGTCAAGGTCTCATTTTCCACCCCAAACCCTATCTCAAACATTACAAATCATGTATTACCATTACACTCCATCACTCCACTTACAAGATGCATATTAAGGGCAGCCATACTAGTATGTTAGGTCCACAAAAATCATCACCGTATTACCCTAACCAAGGCTGCCGAAATTTAAGGATTACATACAAATGGTTTTCCATCAATTTCCTTATCATTTGCACTCATTCATAGTCTTAATACATGAATTTAAAGTGAAAGAACAAGGTTAGGTCACTAACCTCTATGAAGTGCAGTTTCCCACTTACTAGGGTCCTTGTTTTGTCACACCCTACCCCTCTGTAAGGCATAACATGATCCCGTAGTATACCTAATGAATTACCAACTTCGTCTACTGATAACCCATTAGATACACTACAAGGGATTTTAAAAACTTTTCTTACTTCTTTTACAGTGGTGAGCACTATTTACAGGTGTTAAAAACCTTTTTGAACTGAAGTGATAGAACTAACACATTTGAATTATTTGGAATTTCTGTAAAAATTTTGGCAGAGTGCCATCTATATTTTGGATAAAACAGTTCTTCAGAAAAACCTGTAAAAAGCACTTCAATATATATTTCCAAATCTCAACTCCATAGTAATTTTTCAAAGACTGAGATACCAGAAATATAATACAATTTTTACAAGTCAAAATAACTCATAATTTATTTTATAACTTACCACTTTTGAAATTCTTCAAAACCTCACCAAAACTTAAATTTCTTGCTGCCTATCTACTGCCCAAGTTGTATAGAACAACTTTAGTAAAGGACTCTTGAAGAAACTAGGGCTTGATCATGGAGGATTGGAGCTTCATGCATGAATGGCCATGGAGTTTTCTTTGGGATGCATTCGGCTGGTTCATTTGATGGAGGTTGAAGATGATGTTCAGCTGTCCAAAGTGTCTTTCATAGGCGGTCCAAGCTGCCTTAGTGGAGCACTTAATTTATTTTAATGTTTAATTATTCAAACTTTCTCAATTTTCATTTTTGTGCCCCAAACTTCCATCATTTATACTATGTACCACAATTTTAATTTTCATGACATTTTACAAATATAATATCATGTATTTTTAATGGACATTTAGGTCAAAAGACAACTTGGGGTGTCAAATGACCACAATGCCCCTGTTCGGGTTGCATTCCCGATTTTTCGGTAACACCGAGTTTTGTCCGTTTTTCGATTTCTCACTTTTCTTTGTACTAATTAATTAATTTTTATTTAATATTTCTAATAATATTTGTACTTCAATAGGGGTCTATTTAAGTCTAAAAAATATTTTTCAAGGTTCCCTGCGGTCCAGGGCTAGTCAACGGTCCACGCCGTGACTTCCCGGTGCGGTCACCCATCACTAGGGTTCTCGGCTCGCTTAACTTAGTTGCATTTCTTTACTATTATTTTTCCTTTATTTTTCTTGTATTTTCTTTTCTTGTATTTCATTATTTAATGTCTCCTCACTCATATCGAAGTGTAGTTCTAGGCATTCTAGCTGTCCGGACAACACTGGTCACCGGAATAGTAGAACGCACTACCAAACTTAGGGGTGTTACAATTCTCCCCCCCTTAAAATAAATTTCGTCCATGAAATTTTTCCCAATAGCCATCTTACAATAGTCATACGTTTATTTTTTCCTTTCTATATGATCATATAATCTTCTTTCTCTCGAATTTGTATAAGACTTTTAACAATCTAATACAACATTTAATTTGTTTGTATAACACCAATCTTCTCTTACTATTGTCCTGTCTAATATTTCGATTCATGTTCCTTCTTAAATGACCCTTGAGGTCATGTTAGAATCAATTATCTAGTCATTGGTCCTCTGACCATTCTAGTCCATAGTCTTCCTCACATTCGTAACATTTCTTTGTTATATTTGAACCAACTGTTCGAATTTTTACTTCCATAACTCTTTTTATCTGTCAATATTCTATAACTTACTTTCTTTTGTACTGAACTATAACCTTTCGATATTCTAACCTTTGAGTTTTAGATCCCTAAGTAGGATTTTCAAACTTATTTCTAACAATTAAATTCTGTCATGGCATAACTATACCAAAACAGATGCCGTTGGCAACTATTCTTATCTAGGTGTACTATCAGGTAGTACGTAGCTCTACACAATAATCCCAAGTCAGTAATGTAATCTGCAGCTTACAGTATAGACATCAAGAACATTTCATAGTTACTACGATACATCCCAATAGATCAAATTTTTCTATCTTTTATCCTTTTCGAATTCACTAATATCCCGAACTTATTATGATTACAATATCCATTAACAATTACTAACAGTGACATCCTTGCCCTCATCTAGAGCAATTCCATTACTGCATCTTACTTTTATGTCCTCTTGCCTTACATTAAGTAGGCTCGCCAATTAGCTTTATAATTTATGGTGTGTTAGAAAATACTTTTCGCCAATAAGCTCTTACAAAACTAATTTCACTTATTATCACAATCCTTATTTTAAAGGGCTAATCACTAATGCATCAAAATTTATTCCCTTGTAAAGGAATAACAATAGAACATATAGTTCTAACACTAACATAAAAGTATGCAGACCCCAGGTCAAACAATACATATATATATCTTAGTTACTATTTGAGAAAGTACCAGCAATAATATCAAAAGTCTCTGTCTCTTCTCTCTGCCATATAGCGTATACTCCAGCTGGAGCATCACCCTGTTCTGGCTGATTCACAGTACTCTGACTTCTAGGTGTACTACCCCTACCTCTACCTTTGCCTCTACTAACCAATGGTGAACTCTTTGGGGTAGAAACTTGGGTTGATCCCTTTGGTGTAGTAAATGATCCAGAACGACCTAGATTTACACAATCCCTAGCAAAATGGCCAGTCTCTCCACAATTCAAACATGCTCCTACGGCTCTATAACATACCCCACTATGTGGTTTACCACAAGTTTCACAAAGTCGATCTAACAGCGCATTCCTGGGTTTCTGTTGAGTTTGCTGATCGGATCGAGGTGGTTTCTGTCCAGAAGATCTATCTCTACCGGACTTCTTACTATCTCTGTTATATCCCCTAAAGTTTTTCCTCTTTCCAGTAAGACCACTAGAACTCTGTTCTACTGACTTTCTCTCTTTTTCTGTCTTCTCTGATTTCTTTTTCTCAGAAGTTGCTTCAGATTCAATTCTTTCTAATTCTAGTGCTTAAGAAATAAGTTTAGAGAAGTTGTTATGTTTGAATCCAACCACTTGTAATCTGATACTAGGCTTCAAGCCGGTTTCAAACCTCTTACATCTCTCCCTACTAGTAGAAAGTAAACTTACTGCATAATGGCTCAGGCGGAAAAATTCCCTTTCATATTCAGCCACTGATCTACTCCCTTGTTTCAGACTTAGGAACTCTTGCAGTTTCTGATCTACATAAGCATCAGGGACATATTTTTGTCTGAATTCCGTGAGAAAGTCACTCTAGGTTAGCACTGCAGGTTCTACCAGACTGTGGGGAATGGTTTTCCACCAGTCATAAGCATCCCTCTGTAGCAAAGATACCGAGTATTCAAATATGAGCTCCTCCGTGCAATGCAGTTTCTTAAATACCCTATCCATCCTCTCTAACCATTGTTCAGCCTCTAGAGGATCTACTGTCCCCTTGAACTTTGTAGCCCCATATTTCATCAATTTATCATACTGCCTAGCAGGAGACTGTGGTTGTACCACTGGTGTCTGTATTGGGACTTGAGTAGGCACATTACCAGTCATTTGTTGGAACATTGCAGCCATCTGCTGAGCGAACTGAGCAAGCTGCGATGCTGCGGGCGGTGTCTTCTGAACCACTGACATTATGCAGGGCTGGGGCATCCCCTTGCACCTCAGCCTCTATAGATTGATCGACTGAACGATCACCCTCTTCCATAGTCAATGCGAGGATCTTAGACCTCCTAAACAAATAACACAAGGAGATTTCCTCCCGTTAGTGCATATTTATAATGTAATGTACTGTATGTATCAGACAATGATATTAAGCAGTTGTACTATGAAGAAAGAATATTCAAGTAACATGTGAAAATAGAATTTAAAAACTAGCTCTGATACCACTAAAACATGTCACACCCTACCCCTCTGTAAGGCATAACATGATCCCGTAGTATACCTAATGAATTACCAACTCCGTCTACTGATAACCCATTAAATACACTACAAGGGATTTTAAAAACTTTTCTTACTTCTTTTACAGTGGTGAGCACTATTTACAGGTGTTAAAAACCTTTTTGAACTGAAGTGATAGAACTAACACATTTGAATTATTTGGATTTCTGTAAAAATTTTGGCAGAGTGCCATCTATATTTTGGATAAAACAGTTCTTCAGAAAAACCTGTAAAAAGCACTTCAATATATATTTCCAAATCTCAACTCCAACATATTTCTCAACTCAAATCCATAGTAATTTTTCAAAGACTGAGATACTAGAAATATAATACAATTTTTACAAGTCAAAATAACTCATAATTTATTTTACAACTTTAATGTAAAATTTTATTTTACAACTGCTCAAAACCAAGAACAATATATACATACAGTAAACATACATTACAGTACAAAATGCAAAATGTGGTATACTTAATATACCCGATGATCTCTCAATGTAGTACTAGCAGCCTAGTTTGCTGCCCTGTTAGTCTGTCTACCTGCGACAGCAATGAAAAGCTATCGCTGAGTAAAATTTACTCAGTGGTGCACAATAACAATTTGAAATGCGATATATAAATCTTTTATTGACAGTTCACAAATCAAATGATTCACAATTCCATTTCACAATTTACAAAATTCACCTAACACAAATTTGATCAAGTAATTGAATAATACCGTTTTGCAAATCAATAACACAATTCGATCAAATAACTGAATAATACAATGTTGCCAATCGATAACATAATTTAGGCCATGACACAATTTTTCCACACATGCCGTGTTGTACACCATGACAAGACACACTCACCCCAATAATTGAAATCAATGAGGGAGGAAGCTAGCTGAATAATGAGTACTCATCCACACTCACCTCAGACTGGGAAGTCAATGAGGGAGGAACATAATCACACTCACCCCAGACTGATAAGTCAAAGAGGGAGGAATATCACACTCACCCCATAAATGGAGGAGGAACATAGTAACAGTGTCATGCCAAGTGTGAATCAAAACAATTTCAAATCACAATATTTCATACAAACCATAAATCACATTTTATCTCAAAATTTCCATTTGCAAAGTTGGCAACACAATAATTTCCAAATAATATTCCCAAAACCAAAGCAATAAAAAATTATTCATAATTCATTTCTCCAAATAAATTTGCTAGTAAAAGCAGTGAATATAAAAGTATTGTGCACGGACACAATTTAAAACAATAACATACAAATAATTATAATTTACTTCAATTGAAAATTTCAAAAGAAATAACTATTGTGCACAAACACAATTTAAAACAATACAAATAATCATAATTTATTCCAATTGAAAAATTCAAAAGAATTAATTATTGTGCACAAACACAATTTAAAACATTAACTTACAAATAATTATACTTTATTTCAATTAAAAAATTCAAAAGAAATAGCCGTTGTGCACAAACCTCTGATAACTGTCTCTTGGCTCTGACTCAGTGTTTCCTTCCCCTCCCTGAGTCTTTGCTAACTGAGAAACACAATTTGAAGTGTTTCAGTACTCATTTAAACTGTCTCTAACGATAATGCTTGATAATTAATTCACTGAATTCATTTATTCGCTTAGTCAACCTACTATGTCGACCCTTGGTACATTCTAGGTAATTTAGGTTTTAATGTCATTAATATATCATATTCGATAGTCTTTTAGGGTTGGTACATGTTACCAATTTCAGTTCCGTGTATACTGCATTTTCTTGCAATTTGCTGGATTCCGGGATACTAGTTTGACCTAGCCGGACGACCTAGTTCCCTCGATTTTCGAGCTTCGGTAAAAACTATAAACTTGTAGATCTATGTCTTATTGCACGCGGGGCAAAATTTCAGGTCATTCTGAGTTATGTAGACCAAGTTATGGTCATTTTACTATTGCTGGTCAAATTGCACCAAAATTGGTCATTTTAGGTCACTTTAGGTCATTTTAGGTTCGGCCAGTTTTTGGACCCGAACTTGTGCAAGCTGTTTGACTTGCTTATAGTCATTTCTGGGCTTTGGTGTCTTCATAAGACTTGTAGATATGGATCTTAACTATTCATGGTTAAAATTTCAGGTCAATTGGACCTGTTTTGAGGGAGTTATGGCCTAAACACTAACTGCTGCCCAAATGGTCAATTTTCAGACCTCAATTGCACTTAATCCGGATTTGGTCATTTTTCAAGCTACCTTGCAAGCAGAATTTTGGCAAGCTTCCTTCATGAAAGTTGGCACATTTTGTGCCTAGTTTCACCTCCAATTAGTCTCATACCAATTGGAGCCACACACTTAAAGTTATAGGCCTAAAATGCATACTGCCCTATTGCACTTTCTTTATTACTCATCAAAGCTCACTTTTAGCATTTACCAATTCACACATTCTTACCCAATCTGGTTTGTACCATAACCTAAACATATTTTACCACATATTGTTGATCATTTTGGCAGCTTACAATCACATTCAACATACACCATAAAGTACAGAATTTACCAAGTCCAAGTTACACACAATTTAACTACATAATAAGCTCATTTACATGCCTAAACTCAAACCCTTGTACACATATACAATCTGCCATAGCAAGCACCATAATTCAAACATGTAGTTTCATAAACCAACCCATGAAATAACATTTTTTTGGTTCACAATGCAAGCTGCCAATTCATACATCACACTCCATTAATTTCCAAGCTTCAAATTTCAAATACACATCCACATATACTAAGTATACATCACCCAAATAATTTCCTACACACCTATACATTTAATCAATCTTTTAATCTACCATTTAGAAGCAAGAATAAGCTGTTCTCAAAGTGTTTCCATGGCTGCCAAAAATACAGCTCTCCCTTTAAACATCAAACCTCAAAATTCTTTCCACAATTTAAGTACCCATAACATCCACACAAACTTTAATGAAGCAAGCATCAAAAATACATACTTACCACTTTTGAAATTCTTCAAAACCTCACCAAAACTTAAATTTCTTGCTGCCTATCTACTGTCCAAGTTGTATAGAACAACTTTAGTGAAGGACTCTTGAAGAAACTAGGGCTTGATCATGGAGGATTGGAGCTTCATGCATGAATGGCCATGGAGTTTTCTTTGGGATGCATTCGGATGGTTCATTTGCTGGAGGTTGAAGATGATGTTCAGCTGTCCAAAGTTTCTTTTATAGGTGGTCCAAGCTGCCTTAGTGGAGCACTTAATTTATTTTAATGTTTAATTATTCAAACTTTCTCAATTTTCATTTTTATGCCCCAAACTTCCATCATTTATACTATGTACCACAATTTTAATTTTCATGACATTTTACAAATATAATATCATGTATTTTTAATTGAAATTTAGGTCAAAAGACAACTCGGGGTGTCAAATGACCACAATGCCCCTGTTCGGGTTGCATTCCCGATTTTTTGGTAACACCGGGTTTTGTCTGTTTTTCGATTTCTCACTTTTCTTTGTACTAATTAATTAATTTTTATTTAATATTTCTAATGATATTTATACTTCAATAGGAGTCTATTTAAGTCCAAAAAATATTTTCCAAGGTTCCCTGCGGTCCAGGGCTAGTCAACGGTCCACGCCGTGACTTCCCGGTGCGGTTACCCATCGCTAGGGTTCTCGGCTCGCTTAACGTAGTTGCATTTCTTTACTATTATTTTTCCTTTATTTTTATTGTATTTTCTTTTCTTGTATTTCATTATTTAATGTCTCCTCACTCATATCGAAGTGTAGTTCTAGGCATTCTAGCTGTCCGGACAACACTGGTCACCGGAACAGTAGAATGCACTACCGAACTTAGGGGTGTTACATGTTTTTCTTTTCTTTTTTCTCCGAAAAGAATCTACAAGGTGTAAGAACACTTTTTTGTGTTGGGAGTATAAGGTTAAGTGGGGTAGAAACTAGGGAGATCAAGCTTTGAAAAGCTTGTTTATGGTTAGCTATGGAGGAGGGTCACGGCAAGGAGAAGATGAGGAAAAAGAAGTTCTGATTTTTTTCAATTTTCCAGCCCATTTAATCTCTTTTAAGTAAAGTTATGCCATGTGTCAACATTGGGTTGGTTGGGAGAATTTTAATGACATCATTATGATGTCATAATGCTATTTTCTTTTATTTTCTCTCCTTTTCTTGTCTATTTAATTGAAATTAAATTTTTAACAACATTTATTCATATTTTTTGTTATATAAATTATTTATTCAATTGGACAAGTTGGCAAAAAATCATCTCTGAAGATGAAATGACCAAAATGCCCTCCGTTTGGCTTAACGAGCCAAAATTGTCTGTACCGATTGAAACATTTTTCTAAGCAGTTTCTTGGCATTCTAATGCCATAAGAATCTCAATGACCCTTCTCTGGAGTCCCAAAAATTATTTTATAATTTTTCCCCCGAGTCTAGGGCTCCTAGTTGTGAGAACCGCAACTTCTCACTAGGTTATTCATCACTAGGGCACCGGCTCATTTAACTTGGTTGTATTTTATTTCTAAAATTTTTCCTAAATTTTTCTTATTAATATTTGTGTTTATTATGGTTCCTCACTTTAGTTTAAATATTTTTCCGGACGTTCTAGCTATCCGGACCGACATTGGTCACCGGAACAGTAGACTGTACGGACTAGTTAAAGTGAGGATGTTACAACTCTTCCCCTCTAAGAAAAATTTCGTCCTCGAAATTTACCTGATGCAAATAGTTGAGGGAACTGTTGCCTCATTGTCTCGTCACTTCCCAAGTTGCCTCTTCTGTGTTGTGGTGCCTCCAAAGCACTTTCACCAGTGGAATTTGTTTATTTCTCAGTTCATTCACTTCCCGAGCTAGGATCTGTATAGGTTCTTCTGTATATGTCATGTCCGGTTGGATTTCAATCTCTTCCATGGAAATGACATGTGAAGGGTCTGAGCGATATCTCCTCAGCATAGAAACATATAATACATTATGAATTTTATCCAGTTCTGGTGGTAAAGCTAGCCGATAGGCCACTGGTCCCACACGTTCAATGACTTCATATGGGCCAATGAACCTAGGGCTTAACTTACCCTTCCTTCCAAACCTCAGTACTTTATTCCATGGTGAGACTTTGAGAAACACTTTATCGCCAATTGCATACTCTATCTCCTTTTCTTGTCTGTTTCACCAGGTCTAGTCCTACCAGCTTATCTTTGCCCAATTCAGGCCAACACACTGGGGTTCTACATTTCCTCCCATACAGTGCTTCATACGGAGCCATTTGAATGCTAGCTTGATAGCTATTGTTATATGTGAATTCTGCCAGTGGGAGGTATCTATTCTAACTCCCCTCAAACTCAATGACATAGCTCCTTAGCATATCCTCTAGGATCTATCACATAATTCACATTGTTACTATCACTTCAATTTATTAATTGCGAAAATTCAATTAGTTCTTAGGTTTACCTGGATTACTCGTTTTGACTGTCCATCCGTCTGAGGATGAAAAGCCATGCTAAAACGAAGTTGTGTGCCCCAGGCTTCTTATAACTTTTTCCAGAATCTCGATGTAAACCTTGGGTCTCGATCAGATATGATGGAAAGCGGGATTCCATGCAGTCTAACTATCTCACTGATATACAATTCTGCTAGCTTCTCTAGTAAGTAGTCAGTCCTAACTGGCAGAAAATGTGTTGACTTCGTCAATCTATCCACTATCACCCATACTGCATCATGCTTCTTTTGGGTGAGAGGTAGACCACTAATAAAATCCATAGTGACCCTGTCCCATTTCCATTCAGGTATGCTTATAGGCTGTAGCAATCCTGATGGAACTTGATGTTTTGCTTTAACTTGCTGACATGTCAAACACTTAGTCACATAGTCAGCTATATCCCTCTTCATACTAGGCCAACAATAATGAGGCTTCAAATCATTATACATTTTTGTACTTCCCGGGTGCATAGCATAAACACTAGTGTGTACTTCTTTCAGAATACTAGTCTTCAGTTCCCCATTATCTGGTACACACACTCTTCCTTTGTAGTACAGACACCCATTTGCTTTCACCTCATATTCAGTTTCCTTTCCCTCTGAAATTTTACCCACAATGGCTATTAATTTTTCATTTGTCCTCTGTCTATCTTGTATCTGCTGTAGTAGGGTTGGCCTCACTTGCAACTCAGCCAAAATAGCTCCATCTTGAGCTAAGGACAGACAGGCATTTAGTGATCTTAAAGCTGTGATGGACTTCTTGCTTAAAGCATCAGCAACTACATTTGCCTTCCCAGGATGATAATCTATATCATAATCATAATCCTTTAGGAACTCAATCCATCGCCTCTGCCTAAGATTGAGCTCCTTTTGGGTTGGCAAATATTTTAGACTCTTATGGTCTATATAGATGTAGCATTTTTCACCATATAAATAATGCCTCCATATCTTCAGTGCGAAGATAATTGCTGCTAATTCCAGGTCATGAGTAGGGTAGTTCTGTTCATGTGGCCTTAACTGCCTGGAAGCATAGGCGACCACTTTCCCCTCTTGCATCAATACACACCTTAGCCCATTATGTGAGGCATCACTATAGACCACAAAGTCTTTTCCCGACACTGGCTGTGTTAACACTGGTGCTTCTGTCAACATAGCCTTTAGCCTTTCAAAACTGGCTTGGCACTTGTCGTTCCAGCCAAATTTCACATTTTTGTGCAACAACTTGGTCATTGGAGCAGCTATAAGAGAAAACCCCTTCACAAATCTTCTATAATACCCAGCTAGCCCCAAGAAACTTCTGACCTCAGTTGTATTTCTGGGAGGCTTCCATTCCATCACTGCTTCTATCTTTTTGGGATCCACCCTAATCCCCTCAGCTGATACTATGTGTCCAAGGAAGGAGATTTCACTCATCCAGAAGTCACACTTAGACAGCTTAGCATACAGCTTCTTTTCTTGCAGGGTTTGCAGAACAATTCTCAAATGTTCATCATGTTCTTCCCTGGTCTTGGAATACACCAGAATATCATCAATAAAGACCACTACAAACCGATCTAGATATGGATGAAAGATATGGTTCATAAGGTCCATAAATGCTGCTGGTGCATTTGTTAACCCAAATGGCATCACTAGAAATTCATAGTGCCCATACTGGGTTCTGAATGCAGTTTTTGACACATCTGCATCCTTTACCCTCAACTGATGATACCCTGATCTGAGATCAATTTTTGAAAATACATTGGCTCCCTTCAACTGATCAAACAGATCGTCAATTTTGGGTAATGGATATTTATTCCTCACAGTTACTTTGTTCAACTTTCGGTAATCAATATACAATCTCAAAGTTCCATCCTTCTTTTTCACAAACAGCACCGGAGCTCCCCATGGTGACACACTGGGACGTATGAACCCCTTATCGAGTAACTTCTGCAACTGAATTTTCAACTCCTTTAATTCAGTGGGTGCCATCCTATAAGGAGCAATAGAAATGGGTGCTGTACCCGGCATTACCTCAATAAAAAACTCGACTTCCCTTTCCGGTGGTAAACCAAGCAACTCTTCAGGAAACACATCTGGGAAGTCTCTTACTATGGGTATATCACACAAGTTTGGCTTTGCCTGCCTAGTATCAACCACGTATGCTAGGTAAGCTTCACAACCTTTTCTCATCAATCTTCTTGCAACTGTGGCTGAGATAACATTGGACAGGAATTCTGTCCTTTCACCGATAATAGTGATCTCATTACCCTCAGAAGTTTTCAGAGAAATCCTCTTCAATTTGCAATCAACTATTGCCTGATGACGTGACAACCAGTCCATTCCCAAAATTACGTCAAACTCGTGGAAGGGCAATTCAATTAGGTCTGCTGAGAATTCATACCCCTGAATCCTCAACGGTCAACCTTTATACACCTTATTCACTACCACACTGTGCCCTAGTGGATTTGTGACCAGAATGTCTTGATCACTCTCCTCTACTGGAACTCCTCTCTCTATGGGTAGTTTGATGCAAATGTAGGAATGAGTGGATCTTGGATCCACCAATGAATGCACAGAAGTGTTGTAGAGGGAAAATGTACCCCTGATGACATCCGGGGCATCTTGCTCCCTCTGAGCTCTGATGGCATAGGCCCTGGTAGGTACTCTAGTGTCTGGCCTCTTAGCTGACTCAGATGCAGGCCTCAGTGATGGACCAGCTGCCTCAGATTTACCGGGCTTCCTACCCCTTTGTGGTGCAAGAGCAGGTCTGTCAGCTTGTGTCGGAGCAACAGTAGTAGTCCTCTTCGGAAAATTCTTGATCTGATGTTCTGTCAATCCACACCGTAAGCATGCACTGGTCACTCGCCAACAATCCCCCTTATGCCACTTCGGCAGATCTTGTGAGCGAGAAGATCGGGCTTATCCCCTAAACACCGTCCCTGGAGAGCTGCCCATTGATGGTGTGGACTGGCCTCTCCTAGGTGTGAACTGTGGTCTGGGCCCCTGTGATTGTCCCTGACCCTGTGGTGGTCCTGAACTCTGAGCAGGAAGACCCTTACTCTTCTTACTGGGAGCAGAAAATACACTGGATTGACTCGGACCCCTCTTCTGCTGTCTTTCCCTTCTATTTTGTTCATTGATTCGGACTCTTTCCACTTTTGATGCAGCATCTACTAGCTTAGCAAAATTTGTGATTTCCAATGCCGTGATCATTACTTTGATATTGTCATTAAGTCCTTCTTCAAACCTTCTGCACCTCTCTGCCTCTGTAGGGACTATCTCCCTCCCATATTGGCTCAGTCTGACAAACTTACGCTCATATTCCACCATTGACAATTGCCTCTGTCTCAGACTGATAAATTCTCTTCTTCGCTCTTTTAAATACACCTTGCTAACATATTTCTTCCTGAACTCTATGAGGAAGAATTCCCAAGTGATCCGTTCTGGTTGCACCTCACTAGTTATTATGTCCCACCACTAATATGCATCATCCTGAAGTAGGGATACAACATCCACTAGGTTCTGCTCGGGGGTGCAGTTTAGCTGTTTCAGCACTCTGATGGTTCTATCCAACCAATTTTCTACGGTCATGGGATCATCCTCCCTCTTCCCAAAGAAGTCTACAGCCCCATGTTTACGCAGTTTCTCCAGATGGGACTTCTGTGGTACTGGTGGAGGTTATGGCTGTGGTTGTGGTGGTGGAATTGCCCCCATCATTTGCTTATAGAATTCAGTCATTTGCTGAAATAGCGCACACTGAGGTTGGACAGGTGCCTCAGCTGCTGGTGGAGCAGATTCTCCCCTACCCCCAGATTCAGCCCTGGGTGGAGCACGACTCTCAACCTCTTCATCAACTGCTCTTTGCGAAGCAGGATCCATATTCTATTCAAAGTAAGAAAACAAACAGATCTGCATCAGTGTTACCTCAACACTTACAAATGCAATGCAATGGTATGCACTCTATCTAGGCCTAGAAACGCCTAAACCGATGCTCTGATACTACTAAATGTGACACCCCTTACCCGTCTACAGTGTAGCCGAGAAAGATATGCCACTCAGTGTGCCGGAGTACCAATTCATATTTCTACTACAATTTATCCCTTTTAATTCATTTATTTTCAATTTTTGATAAATCTGAATTTTTTTCGCAAATTTTATAGAAATCGGGCAGAGTGCCGACTATAAATTGGAAAAACAGTTCTTCTGAACCTGTTTAAAAACACTTCCAATATAATTTCCAAATCCAAACTCCATTATACACATTCAAGTCAATCTCAAAATCTCAATCTCAAATCACAACACTATTTTCAGAAATTTTTCTTTTCTGTTCACATCATCACTGAAAGCACATTCATAAATATTTCACAACATAATATACAGAAAATTTCAATAATATGAAATTTCATATATTTACATTATTACATAATTATAAGAGCTTATAGTTACAATCCAAAACTAATATAAAATGCAAAATACAAAATGCTACCCAAAATCCTAATATCCTACCATATGCAGTGCAGATGTGAGGTGACTCTGGACTCCGAATGCAGCTCTGAATGCTCACCCTGTCTGATGTCTGCTGGGCTCCCTAGCTAGATCTCCAGTACCTGCGCTTGGCAAAAGCGATGCGCTAAGCAATTCTGCTTAGTGGTGAAAATATAAAATAAAATAAAATAAAATAAAATAACTAAAATAAAATAATATGCAGAATGTGTGTTTACGTTTTTGGGTAGACTTAATTTCTAATATTATTTGCAGTATTATCCGTTTAAAATTTTGTAAGGTTTATTATCATTGCCCGAGTAACCCATACTAGTTGACTGGACTGGATAAACAAGTAAATTGGCACTGGGTACTAAGTACCTCGGACCATCACACCATTGGTCACATTGTGTCTCCTGGTGTGCAACAGAACAGCTAATAAGCTGTAATAATCATCAGGGTGAAAACCCAAGTATACCAACTCAAATAACATAACCAAAGGCTATTATGTCACAGAATGGCATGGGAAGCCATGAAACACAGAATGGCATGAAGCCATATGCAGTACTGCTAACAGAACCCTATTGGCATGCCAACTTATCCAAACCAATCTTGCTAGGTATACTAGGGCATTTTACACTTTTAAGTTTCACAATTTTTGAAATTTAAGTTTTAGTGTTACTATTCCATTCATTGGTCAACAAAAATGTTGACTTTTGCATAGGCAATAGGTAAATTGGTTCTAATACTCCCAACATACCACATTTTGCATTCTAAATTTGTTGGTATTGATTGCCAATACCATTTCTAAACTTAATGTTAATTGGACAGAATTTTCAGTTTTTATGCTTTGTATTTACTGTTCTATTAGTCATTTTTGCAGTGAAAATTTGGTAAAATGATCAACATGAAAGTTGTTCCTTATTTTGTCTAGTTGCATTTCTTTTTTTGAATCACTCCATTTGGAGTTTTTTAGCTCAAGTTATGGCCCAAAAACCACAACTAGCCGGATTGAAATTTCTCCAAAATTTCTGGACTGACCAAATCTACAGTGTTAAGAATAGTAATTGTAACTCACTTTTTGAATATGTTCTGGTCATAATTTGGGTTAGATTTCTTCATGAAAGTTGTTGGTCTATATCTCAGCTTATTGCTGGTAAAATTTCAGGTCAATTGGACCTTTCTACTCTAAATTATAGCTAAATGACCAAACACTATTTATTTGGTCATTTTGCCCAGGTAGAATGCAGGTTACCCGGATTAGGGCAAACTTTTGGTCAACTTGGTTTGGTTTTCTAGGCATGGTTTCTTCACCAAAGTTGTGCCATTATGTGTGTAGTTTCATGTCCAATTAGCCTTGCACCAATTAAACCTCTACAATTCAATTTATTGCTGCCCAAACCTACTGGACTTATGCCCATTCCTGCAGGTCACCAAGGGCAGCCACACGAAACTCAAATCCCACTACACAATTCACTCCATTTTTTATTCAAATAGAACCAAATGGTCACTAATTGACCATTAAAACCTACTTTCATCATGACATGGTCAAGGTCTCATTTTCCACCCCAAACCCTAACTCAAACATTACAAATTATGCATTACCATTACACTTCATCACTCCACTTACAAGATGCATATTAAGGGCAGCCATACTAGCATGTTAGGTCCAAAAAAATGATCACCATATTACCCTAACCAAGGTTGCTGAAATTTTGAGATTACATACAAATGGTTTTCCATCAATTTCCTTATCATTTTCACTCATTCATAGTCCTAATACATGAATTTAAAGTGAAAGAACAAGGTTAGGTCACTAACCTCTATGGAGTGAAGTTTCCCACTTGCTAGGGTTCTTGTTTTCCCTTTCTTTTTGCTCCCAAAAGAATCTCTAAGGTGTAAGAATACTTTTTTGTATTGGGAGTATAAGGTTTAGCGGGGTAGGAACTAGGGAGATCAAGCTTTGAAAAGCTTGTTTATGGTTAGCTAAGGAGGAGGGTCATGGCAAGGAGAAGATGAGGAAGAAGAAGTTCTAATTTTTTTCATTTTTCCAGCCCATTTAATCTCTTTTAAGTAAAGTTATGCCATGTGTCAACATTGGGTTGGTTGAGAGAATTTTAATGATATCATTATGATGTCATAATGCCATTTTCTTTCATTTTCTCTCCTTTTCTTGTCTATTTAATTGCAATTAAATTTTTAATAACATTTATTCATATTTTTTGTTATATAAATTATTTATTCAATTGGACAAGTTGGCCAAAAATCATCTCTGAAGATGAAATGACCAAAATGCCCTCCGTTTGGCTTAACGAGCCAAAATTATCTGTACCGATTGAAAAAATTTTCTAAGCATTTTCTTGGCATTCTAATGCTGTAAGAATCTCAATAACCCTTCTCTGGAGTCTCAAAAATTATTTTATAATTTTTCCCCTGGTTCTAGGGCTCCTAGTTGCGAGAACCGCAACTTCTCACTAGGTTATCCATCGCTAGGGCACCGGCTCATTTAACTTGGTTGTATTTTATTTCTAAAATTTTTCCTAAATTTTTCTTATTAATATTTGAGTTAATTATGGTTTCTCACTTTAGTGTAAATATTTTTCCGGACGTTCTAGCTGTCTGGATCGACATTGGTCACCAGAACAGTAGGCTGTACGGACTAGCTAAAGTGAGGATGTTACATTCTCTCTTTCATTTTTCTTTGATTTTTCTTGTATTTTTTTTATTTGTTTTATCATTATATGTCTGTTCACTATCACTGAAGTGTAGATCTAGACATCCTCACTTGCCTGGACTGATATTAGGCCACTGGAGCAATAGAACATACAGAACACGTACAGTGGGGATGTTACAATTAACTTCACTTTCTCCTCAGTCTATTTCTCCAGGTCTGGTCCCACAAGCTTATCTTTACCCAGTTTAGTCCAGCACAACGGTGTTCCACACTTCCTCTCATACAATGCCTCATATGGAGCTATCTGAATGCTAATCTGATTGCTATTGTTGTAAGCAAATTCTACCAGTGGGAGATATCTGTCCCAACTTCCCTCAAACTTAATAACACAACTCCTTAGCATATCCTCAAGCACCTATGACATATTTCATGTTATTACCATCATTTCAATTTAATACTTATGCTAATTCAATGAGTTTTAAGTTTTACCTGAATCACTCATTCTAACTGTCCATCTGTTTGAGGATGAAAAGTCATGCTAAAATGGAGTTGTGTGCCTAAGGCTTCTTACAACTTCTTCCAAAATCTAGATGTAAATCTCGAGTCTCGGTTAGATATAATGGAAATTGGGATTCCATGCAGTCTAACTATCTCACTAATATATAACTCTGCTAGCTTCTCGAGTGAGTAGCCAGTTCTGACTAGCAAAAAATGTGTTGATTTAGTCAATCTATCTACTACTACCCATATTACATCATGCTTCTTCTGAGTGAGAGGTAGACCACTAACGAAATCCATGGTAACCCGATGCCATTTCCATTCAGGTATGTTTATAGGTTGTAACAAACCTGATGGAACTTGGTGTTCTGCCTTGACTTGTTGACATGTCAAGCATCTAATTACATAGTCAACTATGTCCTTCTTCATACTAGACCACCAGTAGTAAGGCTTCAAATCACGGTATATTTTTGTACTTACCAAGTGCATAACATAAACACTATGGTGTGCCTCTTTCAAAATATTTATCTTCAACTCTCCATCATTTGGTACACGCATCCTTCCTTTGTAGTAAAAACACCCATCTGCTTTCACCTCTTATTCAGTTTCCTTTCCCTCTATGATTCTGCCTATAGCAATTTTTAATTTCTCATCCATCTTCTGCCCATCCTGTATCTGCTATAGCAGGTTTGGCTTCATTTGTAACTCAGCTAAAATAGCTCCATCATGAGCTAAGGATAAGTGGGTATTCAATAATCTTAATGCTGTAATGGATTTTCAGCTCAAGGCATCAATAACTACATTTGCCTTCTCAGGATGATAGTCTATCACACAGTCATAGTCCTCCAGGAACTCAATCCATCGCCTCTGTCTAAGGTTGAGCTCCTTCTGGGTTGGCAAGTACTTCAGACTTTTATGATCTGTGTATATATAGCACTTTTCACCGTATAAGTAGTGCCTCCATATCTTCAGTGCAAATATGATTGTGACCTTAGCTGTCTGGAAGCATAGGCGACCACTTTCCCTTCTTGCATTAGAACACACCCTAGCCTATTATGGGACGCATCATTGTAGAGCACGAAGTCTTTTCTCGACATTGGCTGTGTTAACACTGGTGCCTTTATCAACATAGCCTTCAACCTCTCAACATTGGCTTGACACTTATCATTCCAGTCAAATTTTACTTTCTTATATAACAACTTGGTCAGTGGAGCAGCTTTCAAAGAAAACCCCTTCACAAACCTTCTGTAATACCCAGCTGGCCCCAAGAAGCTTTTGACTTCAATTGC
The DNA here is from genome assembly GCF_030052815.1 of Hevea brasiliensis. Lineage (NCBI taxonomy): Eukaryota > Viridiplantae > Streptophyta > Magnoliopsida > Malpighiales > Euphorbiaceae > Hevea > Hevea brasiliensis. The sequence continues at coordinate 79,804,437 of NC_079496.1, forward strand.
ATTTTTGGGAGGCTTCCATTCCATTACTGCTTCTATCTTCTTGGGATCCACTGTAATCCCATCAGCTGATACTATGTGTCCAAGGAAAGCAATTTCATTCAACCAGAACTCACACTAGGGTAGCTCAGTATACAATTTCTTCTCTTTTATAGTTTGCAGAACAATCCTCAAATGCTCATCATGTTCTTCTTTGTTCTTGGAATACACCAGAATGTCATCAATAAAGACCACTACAAACTGATCTAAGTATGGATGGAAGATATGGTGCATTTGTCAACCCAAATGGCATCACCAGAAATTCATAGTGCCCCTACCGAGTCTTGAATGCAGTCGTAGGCACATCTGTATCCTTTACCCTCAGCTGATGATACCCTGATCTGAGATAAATTTTAGAAAATACGCCTGCTCCCTTTAATTGATCAAATAGATCATCAATTCTTGGCAATGGGTACTTGTTCTTCACAGTTACTTTGTTTAATTGCCTGTAGTCTATACACAACCTCAATGTTTCATACTTCTTCTTCACCAACAGCACTGGAGTTCCTTATGGTGACACACTGGGTTGTATAAACCCCTTATCCAGTAACTCCTGCAATTGGATTTTCAGCCCCTTCAATTCAGTGGGTGCCATCCTATAAGGAGCAATGGAGATTGGTGCTATACCCGACATTACCTTGATAGCGAATTCTACTTCCCATTCTGGTGGCAAACCAGGTAATTCTTCAATGAAGACATCGGGGAAGTTACATACAATGGGAATGTCATGGAGACTAGATCCAGCCTTTTTGGTATCAACAACATGAGCCAAGTAGGCTTCACAACCTTTCCTGATTAGTCTCCTTGTAGCAGTGGCTGAGATGACATTAAACAGAAAATTTGTCCTTTCCCCCACAACTGTTATCTCACCATTCTTAGGAGTTTTCAAAATAATTCTCTTCAATTTACAATCCACTATTGCTTGATGATGTGATAGCCAATCCATTCCAAGGATGACATCAAACTCATAGAAGGGCAATTCAATTAGGTCTACCAAGAACTCATACCCCTGAATCCTCAATGGGCAACCTTTGCACACTCTATTTACCATCACACTATGGCCTAGTGGGTTAGTGACTAGAATATCTTAGTCACTTTCCTCTACTTAAATTCCCTTTTCCATGGGTAACTTAATGCAAATATATGAGTGAGTGGATCCTGGATCCACCAATGCATGCACAGGTATGTCATAGAGAGAGAACATACCCCTGATGATATCTGGAGCATTCTGCTCCTCATGAGCCCTCATAGCATACGCCCTTGCTGGTGCCCTGGCCTCTGGCCTCTTAGTTGACTCTGATGCCGGCCTCTGTGAAGTTCCAGCTACCTCAGATTTACCCAGCCTTTTACTCTTTTCGATTCTGAGGGCAAGCACGTCTCAGTCTTTGGAGCGTTGTAATAGTTCTCCTTGGGCAATCTCTAATCTGATGCTCAGTAGACCCACACTGGAAGCATCCCCCAGTCACTAGCCAACATTCGCCTTTGTGCCACTTATGGCAATGTGGACAGACTGAAGAGATTGTTGGGGCTGGTCCCCTATATAACGTCCCTGGAGAGCTGCCCACTGATGGTGTGGACTGGCCTCTCCTAAGTGTGAACTGAGATCTGGCCCTCTAGGATTGGCCCTGACCTTGTGTCTGACTAGAACCCTGAGCAGGAGGACCTCTGAACTTCTTATTAGGTGCAGAGGATGAGCTGGTCTAACTCGGACCTCTCTTCTGCTGTCTATCCCTTATGTTCTGCTCATTAATTCTGACCCTTTCAACTTTCAATGCAGCTTCAACTAACCAACTGAGCAAAGTCCGTGATCCTTAAGGTAGTGATGAGTAATTTGATGTTATCATTCAACCCTTCTTCAAATCTTCTGCACCTCTTAGCCTCTGTGGGTGTCACACCTTACTCCTCTATAAGGCATAACATGATCCCGTAGAATACCTAATGAACTACCGAACTTCACCTACCGATAACTCATTAAGTACCGTATAAGGGATTTTAAAATAATTTTCTTAATTTTGGTAAGTGGTGAGCATTTTTTAATAAGTATTTAAAACATTTAATTGAGATTAAAAACTAGTTAAAACTTTTGGCCCATTTTATTTTTCCGCAAATTTTATAAAAATTTTAACAGAGTTCCGTTTATATTTTGAGAAAACAATTCTTCAATTACCTGTAAAAGCACTTCCAAAAATTTTCTCAACCACTACTTCAATTTCACAATCAATCTCAACAATTTCTCAAATCTCAAAATTCAACAGTCAACATTTTTCAATTTCCAAAATTCAATCATCAGTAAAATAATATCGATCAATCTCACTCAAATTAAAATAAAACATTTCCATTCATTAAAGATAACAATCTATATATATACATCATACCAAAATCTACAGTATGAAAATTTAAACTAAATTTTATTACAACTTTATGCAAACTTTGTATAAACTGCTCAAGACCGATTTACATGTCCATACATTTATTTGCAATACATATATCAAAATAAATATTTACAGTCAAGGTATAAATTATACCCGATAACTTCAAGCTGATAAATCCTCAATCCTCAGCAGTTCAGTCAGCTGCTCCTCTAGTCTCTATATCTGCGACAACAATAAAAGCTATCGCTGAGTACTAGGACTCAGTGGTGCACAACATACTAAAATAATCTTTATGCAGAACTTAAATCACATTTATTCAAAAATTTGACTGAACATGAGAATTAAATATAAATCATGCATTATGAGATTTTAATCCCAAACAATTTCATTTTGAAGTATCAAATCACATTTCATCAAACCCACAGTTAGATCAAGCCATTCGAAACAAATAGAATCTCAATAGCCAGAGGCTAAAGAGAAATCACATCACAAGGCTAGCTAGCTCAAATATATGGATATCCATTCACATCCTCTTCTACTGGCACACCTTAACACTTCTCCAGAGAAGGAATCAAAATTCGAAACTAATTACTCCCACTAGTCATGCTAGTGAGGTGTTCAAATATATGGTCATGATACTGTGGTTTCAAAACTTATCTTAACAATTTACTAAACATTGTCATTTCAAATATACACAATAACTTTCAACAATTTAAATTAAAACTTCATAAATAATATCACAAATAAACTTTCACAATTCAAAGCAAAAGTAAAATACATATTTCATTCACTTTATCAATGAATTTTAAAGCATAGTGATGTTGTGCACAAACCTCAAGCGAGTCGCCTCTTGGCCTTGACTCGGTTCCTTGGGTTCTTTTCCGGTATTCTTTTCAACTGAAACACACAATTTTACAGTGATTCAGTACCATAACTTAGCATAAATCCAAAAATAAATTTAACTTCACTTTTACTTAACTCTAACGTGCTAAACTCGACGTTCTTGAAATTTTGTGTTTCGAGGTTACTATTCACTACACTATTCAAGTCAAATTGTTGACTTTCTAAGGCTTAATAGGTATGGGAATTCCAACTTCACCCACATACCACATTTTGGTCACTAAATTTGTTGGTTTTGGTTGTTTATCCAAATTCTAAGTCTTTTAGGTAAATTTGATAAAATTTCAGTTTTGGTGTCTAAGGTTGCACTGTTCCATTAGTTATCTTACTGTTGGAATTTGGCAAGACTTTCTTCATAGAAAATGTTCCCTATTGTCTTAAGTTTATTCTCCTTTTTGAATCATTCCAATTGGAGTTTTTTAGCTCAAGTTATAGCCATTTGAACTATGGCTACCGGACTAGACACAACCCATAATTCTGGGCAATTTTTGGTGCTGGCAGTTTTGGGTCACCAAATTGGGGTGGCCAAATGACTTGGTTAATGGCATAACTTGGATTGGTATTCTTCATGAAAGTTTTAGGTATATATCTCATCTAACCATTGGTAAAATTTCAGGTCATTTTGACCTGCCTAGCTCAAGTTATGGCCAAATGAACAAATACTGTTCATTTGGTCATGTTTGTACAGAGGCAGACTGTGATTTTTCAAGTTTGGTCAATTTTTTTCACTAGGTTTTGGTCACTTTTTGGGCATGCTTCCTAAATGAAAATTGTGTCATTTAGTGTCTATTTTCATTCCCAATTGGTCTCATACGAATTGGACTTGTAGAATTTCATTTTTGGTCCCTCAAATGTAACTTGGTCATGCTACCAGCAGCATGACCACACTCAATCCGAATTGGCTTTTGATTCGAACACTCAGAACACACCTCATTAGGTCACAATTGACCATTTTTTTTCCTTAATCTAGGTCCAAGACATCATTTACAAGTTTCTCACATTTTTGTCTCTAACCCTAAGTGTCCCAAAACCCTGACTTACTAAATTATTGCATTTAACCACATTTAAGCATACCAATCTCATTAGCACATCCATACAAGCATGCCTACCATTTAAATTCCATCAAAACTCAAACATATGCATAGTAACCCTAGCTAGCCAAAATTCAGTTTGGTCCCTCAACAATGTTTTTATTTCATTTTAAGTTTATTTCTAAGTTAATTAGGTTATAAACACAAGTAATAAACTCATTTTGCAACTTAAATCACTAACCTTTGTGTAGCAACTTCTAACTCCCCTTGTCTCCAATTTTCTTTCTTTTTATTGCTCCTTTATACTCTTCAAGATGCAAGGATGAGGTTTAGTGGAGAATTTTAGGGGAATTTATGGTTAATTTAGGGTGTATAAAGCTTGAACTAAGAGCTCTAATGGAGGTTTGAGAGAGAGCTTTGGGAGAGAGAGAGAGGCCGGCTGGTTTGGGAGAGAAGATGAGAATAATTCCTTTTTTTTTTATGTTGTTTTTGTCTTATTTAAAAGATTTTTAACTTAGTCAAATTTCATTTTAAGTTTATTTCTAAGTTAATTAGGTTATAAACACAAGTAATAAACTCATTTTGCAACTTAAATCACTAACCTTTGTGTAGCAACTTCTAACTCCCCTTGTCTCCAATTTTCTTTCTTTTTCTTGCTCCTCTATACTCTTCAAGATGCAAGGATGAGGTTTAGTGGAGAATTTTATGGGAATTTATGGTTAATTTAGGGTGTATAAAGCTTGAACTAAGAGCTCTAATGGAGGTTTGAGAGTGAGCTTTGGGAGAGAGAGAGAGGCCGGCTGGTTTGGGAGAGAAGATGAGAATAATTTCTTTTTTTTTTGTTCTTATTTAAAAGATTTTTAACTTAGTCAAATTTGGTAGGAAAAGAATTTTTAATTATGACATCATCCTTGATGTCAAACATGATGATGTCACTACCTTTTTAACTTTTCTTTTTCTTTTTTTTTTAATTTATTTTTCTATTAGTTCTTTAATTTAATTCTCGATTCCAAAATTTTCGTTTCTCCGATTTTATTTGACAGTTAGGTCAAGAGTCAGCTCTCGGGGTCAATTGACTAAATTGCCCCTCGCCGGTTCATCTCGGTTTGCAATTAATTCAATATTTCTTCCGGCTCCCTGACCTAATTATTTGACTGGCTTAACAGCTCTTTTTCGTGATTTTCTCTTTTCCACTATGTTTTTAATAGTCCTAAGGACCATAGCGTTACATTTTACGGTTCGAAATTTGAGTTTAAATTGACTTCGCAGTTGTTCCCGAGAAGGTCACCCATCATTGTGACTCTCGGCTCGTTTAACCTCTTATGTTCTGTTTTTCTTATTTATACTTAACTAATTGACAATTACTAATTATTTGTGTTTATGGCTTATCTAGTTGTCTTAAGTGTGGTTCTAATCCCCTTAATTGTCCGGACTAACACCGGTCACCGGAACAGTGAAATACACCAGGCTATACAAATAGGGGTGTTACAATTCCCCCCCCCCCCTTAAAATAAATTTCGTTTCGAAATTTTACCTAGTATTAATCTCTGAATAGCTGTGGGTGTTATCTCCTCATGTCCTCCAAGATCTGAATTACCCTCTCGGACTGGCCATCTGTCTGTAGGTGGAATGCCGTACTGAAGTTCAATCTAGTTCCTAAGGCTCTCTGAAGACTACCCCAGAATCTAGAAGTGAACCTAGGATCTCTGTCTGATACGATGGATACTAGCACTCCATGTAGTCTCATAATTTCATCAATGTACAACTTGGCCAATCTTTCTAAATTGTAATCCATCCGAACTGGTAGAAAATGAGCAGACTTGGTCAGTCTGTCAACAATGACCCATACTGCATCATGACACTTCTGTGTCCTCGGAAGTCCCATCACAAAATCCATTGTTATTCTCTCTCATTTCCATTCTGGTATTAGTAGTGGATGTAACAACCCAGTGGGTACTTGATGCTCTGCCTTTACTTGTTGACAAGTTAAGCATTTAGAAACAAACTCTGCCACATCTCTTTTCATACCCATCCACCAGTAATGCTCCTTTAGCCCCCTATACATCTTTGTGCCACCAGGGTGCATGGTGAAAGGAGACTCATGTGCTTCTTTCAAAATGATCTGCCTCAATTCAACATCATTAGGAACACATATTCTACCCTGGTGTAGCAATAGACCATAATCTCTGATTGAGAATTCTAGTTTCTTGCCCTGCCGGACTTCTTCCAATAGCTTCTGATACCTTTCATCATTCTGAGCAGCTATTCTGATCTGATCAATCAACACTGGCTGTACATGCGATGCAACTGCTGTTTGCCCATCAACATTAATCTCTAAGCCAGTATGCAATGATCTTAACTGATGTACCAAAGACAAAGGAGTAACATGAAAAGCATGTTTAACTAAGTATAAATTTCATGAAATTAAAAAGAAAACCTTGAGGAAAGAAACCCTTGAATTTTGGTAGCCCTAAATGAAGTATGAAATTGATGTTGAGACTATTGTCGCCTAATTAAAGTGCTGTGAATGATAAATTGTGGTATGGGAGTAAGAAGGAATAAATATTGGGAGTGTTTCTCTTATGCAGGAAATTTGGACCTATGAGTCTAATGTATTGTTTGACCTATAACTGAAGTTGTGTGACTCCAATTAGTGTGAGGCCAATTTGAGGTGAAACTAAACTCAAAATATCCCATTTTTCATGAAGAAATTCTACCCAAATTCTGTCAAAATCTTGGTCAATTTACTGTCCCAATCCGGATACCCAAACACTGAACCCAGAAAAATGACTAAATGAACATATTCATATAGCCATAACTCCCTCTAGACAGTGTTAGTAGTATGCCCTAGAGCATATCATTTAGTATGTATCTTGTACATATTTTTATTAATAAAAGGCATTTCCACTTTTCTGTTTACATAATATATTTATGTGTAATAGAAAAGGTCCATTGATATTTTGTTAGAAATATTATTCTTAAGTTGTTAAGAATATGAGTGACAATATTTCTAGCACAAAGTATCATAAATAGGTTCACAATCGAGGATACTTCATAATAAGGACATGACTTATCCAGAAAGATTGTATTCATGTTTGTTCCCAAGTTATTTATATGAGATATAAATAAGATGGAATGGTGAGTCTCATGCCATATAACAAACATGATAGGCACTTATAAATGATAAGTAGGCCGAACCAGTGACACTTATGACAAGCACATGGAGTTTACTCTTGTCAATTTTTTGTCATAAATCATATCAGTGCATATAATCTTTAGACCTGAGATAGCACAGTTATCTTGTATATATGTAGTTTGAGTTTGATACTGCTTTCATACTTCTACTATGTATGGGTATATGGGCATGTGTTGGCTCCTACTATTTATATATGGAGGTAGGTGTTGATCAAGATGGAATCTGTTTCTCTAAGTAAATAGAGATAAAATCCTATGTTCATTTAATTGTTCTTGATGTTTCAAGTTCCTGGCCAGGACAGATAGATTTATTCAGAAAAGAGTTTCTGATGAGAAAATCTTTTTAATCAAGAACTGAAATTAAAAGAGAACATAAAATTCATAGCAAATGGAGTTTGACATAAACCATGACTCCAGCTTGAGTTGGGATTTTGTAACAGAGAGATTCTAGTGCATGGTAACATATGATTATAGGTTCATTTAAGGTAAACCTTATTACTAATTGGGTGGCCATGGCATGCTATGCTAGGTATTAACCATGGTCTATGAGGTTCATAAAATGATTTAGAGAAATCATTTATGGTAAGAAAGAGTACTGATGATATTAAGAGTTGATATCATGTCTCATTGCCAATTAGTGATGAGCCTAGTAAGTCACACACATACACAAGTTATCACCTATTTAAATATGATTTAATTAATTAAAGAGTTTAATTGATTAATTAAATAGGTTTGGTTTGCAATTAAATTGCAAAGTCCCTAGCATGACTTGAAACCAAATATAGATTATTGGATGTATAGTATAAGTTAAATTTATATTTAAAGTGTTTAAATATGAATTTAATTAATGAGAAATTAATTAACAGAGATTAATTAATTAATTTATATTTGATATAAATTGATTAGAAGAAGAAAAATAATTATTTTGGGTTAAGAACTCAAAATTAAGACACAGGGGCATTTTGGTCATTTCACAGTGTGACACGTGGCACCATGAGATGGTGACACATGGGATTACACATAAGCTTGCCCAATATTTTTTAATCATGTAAGATGATTAAAATCAAGATTAAATATAGGTTTGACACTTGGCACAATGTAATTGGGTCACTTAAACCTAGAGCTAATCAAAGGGTGACATGTGGCAAGGGTTTAATGTGTTAACCTAGCTATTTAAGTGTTGTTATGAAAAGAAAAGCAACCAGCAGCCACTCCTCTCCTTTGTCATGCCACTTTGAGGCTTTTCATCTATTCTTCTTCATCTCTCATCAATTCAAAGAGATTAGCCATCAATCTCTTGAATTAAGAACACTAGAAATTGTTTCTAGTGTCTTGTTTACATCTTTAATCTCTTAAAAAGCAGAACTTGAATTTCTAATTAATAGAAAAAGCTTTAGAAGCTGTTCAAGGGTTGCCATAGGTGTTCTTGGTGTGGACAAGCTAGAGGGATAACATCTGGTGTCCTGAAGACGAATTTCAAAAGCCCAGACACGCTGCAGTGCATCAAGAGGTTAGTGTAATCGTTCTTGATTTAATCTAGGGTTCTAAAATTAATCTGATTAATTTTAAAATCTTAAATGGCAAATACAGCTCCAAAAACATATTAAAAGAGTTTTAATATGTTGTTTATCATTGAAATCAAATAGATTAAAAAAAAATCTTGCATGATGCATGTGACCCTAGGTAAAAATTTTTGAATTCAATGGTATAAACTTGTGTTTTTCACTCTTCCGTTCCTTCATTGATCATATCCATAAAAGCAGCCAATGCATTAGTTAACGCAAATGGCATAACCAAAAACTCATAATGGCCATAACGGGTTCTGAAGGCAGTTTTAGCAATACTCTTCTCTTGTACTTTCAACTGATAATAACCTGATCTCAGGTCAATTTTGGAGAACACAGCTACACCCCTTAACTGATCAAACAAGTCATCAATGCGGGGCAATGGATATCTATTCTTTATTGTCACCTTATTCAACTGTCGATAATCAATACACAAGCAGAGAGTGCCATCCTTCTACTTAACAAACAACACTGGCGCTCCCCAAGGTGACACACTAGGGCGGATAAAGCCCAATTCTTGCAACTGCACTTTCAACTCTTTCAATTCTGCAGGTGCCATTCTATATGGCGTTATGGAGATTGGATCCACACCAGGCATAACATCAATCTCAAACTGCACCTCTCTTTCTGGAGGTAATCCTGACAATTCATCAGGAAATACATCCGGAAAATCACATACAGTAAGGATGTCCCTTAGTGCTAGACTCCCCACTTGGGTGTCTATCACATGTGCCAAGTATGCTTCACACCCCTTTCTGATCATCCTTCTGGCTAGTGCAGCCGAAATGATGTTTGATGGCAGTAAATGCCTCTCCCCATGTATTACCACATCACCGTACAAAGGAAGACCAAAAGTGACTGTCTTCAGTCTACAGTCAATCATGGCGTGATGCCTGGCTAACCAATCCATACTCAAGATGATATCATACTCTTTGAAGGGCATTTCAATCAAGTTTGACAGGAAAACATGTCCTTGGATCACCAAAGGACAGTCTCTATAAATTCTGTTGACCCGGACCTCTTGTCCTAACGGACTAGTTACTAGCACTTCAAAACCCATTTGCACACATGGAACAGCAAGTGAACAGACTATGCTAGCACTAACATATGAATGGGTTAAACCCGGATTAAACAATACAAATACTTCTTGATCAGAGATAGAGAATGTACCAGCTACCACATCGGAAGTCTCAGCCTCTTCTCGCTGTCTCATCGTGTAAACTCTGGCTGAAGCACTTCCTTGTGCTTATTGACCAACTGTGCCCTGACTGCCTAAAGTAGGGCCTATACCTCTGCCTTTTCCTCTGCCAACTGACTGTGAACCTCTGGGAGCAAGACTCTGAATAGATCCCTCGGCAGTAGTAGGAGCTGGACCATATCTTGGAGACGGAGCACTAGTGCAGTCTTTAGCTATATGGCCCTTGCCTCCACAGTTAAAATAGGCTCTAGTGGCCTAATAGCATTCCCCCTCATAAATCTTGCCACAAGTCTCACAGGCGTGAATGTGAACCCTGCTGATCACGACTGGACCTAGGGGGTCTCTATCCGGAAAATCTGCCCCTACCAAATCTTCCACCTCGACCCCGGCTGGGTCCACTAAATTTCTTCTTCTTCCTAGAAGTCTCACTAGAACTCTATTCTACTGACTTTTCCCCCTTGTCTTTTTCTGATTTCTCAGCTTTCTCTGATTTTTCTTTCACTGGGGTTGTTTCTAATTCTATTCTTTCCAACTCTAGTGCTTGAGACATGAGCTCCGAGAAGTTGCTGTATCGGAATCCCACAACTTGCATCCTTATGCTGGGCTTCAAACCCGTTTCAAATCTCTTTCACCTTGCCTTGCTAGTGGAAAGGAGACTCCCAGCATAATGACTTAAGTGGGAGAACTCCCTCTCATACTCTGCCACTGTTCTGTTGCCTTGTTTTAGACTCAGAAACTCTTGTAACTTCTAATCAACAAATGCATCTGGGATGTATTTCTATCTGAACTCTCTGATGAAGTCATCCTGTGTCAAGATCGTGGTTCAAATTAAGCCGTGGGGATGGTCTTCCACCAATCATATGCATCCCCTTGCAGTAGCGACACAGAATATTCAAACTTCAGTTCATCTTGGCAGTGTAGCTTTTTAAATACTCTGTCCATTCTTTCAAGCCATTGCTCTGTCTCTAAAGGGTCCACTGTACCCTTAAATTCTGCAGCCCCATACTTCAGTAATTTATCGTACTGTCTAGCTAGAGGCAGTGGTTGTGCCACAGGTGTCTGAGGTGGAGCTTGAGCAGGCATACCCCCAGCCATTTGTTGAAACATCGTAGCCATCTGGTGTGCAAACTGTATAGGAAACTGCGACATTTGTGGGGCTGGTGCTACTGACCCACTGACATTCGATAAAGCTGGGGCTTCCCCTTGTGCCTCAGCTTCAACAGACTGCTCAACTGAGCGATCCCCTTCTTCCATTTCAGTTCGAAGTTAGGGTATCTCCTGAACAAGTAACACAAGGAGATTTCCCTTTATTAGTTCATATTCAAGATGTAATGCACTGTATGTAACAAATATGGACATTGAGCAGTTGTACTTAACAAGAAAGACACAAATTCTCAAGTTAAAACATACTTCAAAAATTTTGCTCTGATACCACTAAAACATGTCACACCTTACCCCTCTAGAAGGCATAACATGATCCCGTAGAATACCTAATGAACTACTGAACTTCACCTACCGATAACTCATTAAGTATCCTACAAGGGATTTTAAAATAATTTTCTTATTTTTGGTAAGTGGTGTGCATTTTCTAATAAGTATTTAAAACATTTAATTGAAATTAAAAACTAGTTAAAAATTTTGGGCCATTTTATTTTTCCGTAAATTTTATAAAAATTTTGATAGAGTTCCGTTTATATTTTGAGAAAACAATTCTTGAATTACCTGTTAAAAGCACTTCTAAAAATTTTCTCAACCACTACTTCAATTTCACAATCAATCTCTACAATTTCTCAAATCTCAAAATTCAACAGTCAACATTTTTCAATTTCCAAAATTCAATCATCAGTAAAATAATATCTATCAATCTCATTCAAATTAAAATAAAATATTTCCATTCATTAAAGACAACAATCTATATATATACATCAAACCAAAATCTACAGTATGAAAATTTAAACTAAATTTTATTACAACTTTATACAAACTTTGTACAAACTGCTCAAGACCGATTTACATGTCCATACATTTATGTGCAATATATACATCAAAATAAATATTTACAGGCAAGGTATAAATTATACCCGATAACTTCAAGCTAATAAATCCTTAATCCTCAAGAAATTTCATCACGCTTCCTCTAGCTCTATATCTCATGACAAGAATAAAGCTATCACGAGTACTAGGACTCAGTGGTGCACAACATACTAAAATAATCTTTATGCAGAACTTAAATCACATTTATTCAAAAATTTGACTGAACATGAGAATTAAATACAAATCATGCATTATGAGTTTTTAATCCCAAACAATTTCATTTTGAAGTATCAAATCACATTTCATAAAACCCACAGTTAGATCATGCCATTCGAAACAAATTGAATCTCAATAGCCAGAGGCTAAAGAGAAATCATATCACAAGGCTAGCTAGCTCAAATATATGGATATCCATTCACATCCTCTTCTACTGGCACATCTCAACACTTCTCCAGAGAAGGAATCAAAATTCGAAACTAATTACCCCCACTAGTCATGCTAGTTAGGTGTTCAAATATATGGTCATGACACTATGATTTCAAAACTTATCTTAACAATTTACTAAACATTGTCATTTCAAATATACACAATAACTTTTAACAATTTAAATTAAAACTTCATAAATAATATCACAAATAAACTTTCACAATTCAAAGCAAAAGTAAAATACATATTTCATTCACTTTATCAATGAATTTTAAAGCATAGTGATGTTGTGCACAAACCTCAAGCGAGTCGCCTCTTGGCCTTGACTCGGTTCCTCGGGTTCTTTCCCGGTATTATTTTCAACTGGAACACACAATTTTACAGTGTTTCAGTACCATAACTTAGCATAAATCTAAAAATAAATTTAACTTCACTTTTACTTAGCTCTAACGTGCTAAACTCGACGTTCTTGAAATTTTGTGTTTCGAGGTTACTATTCACAATACTATTCAAGTCAAATTGTTAACTTTCTAAGGCTTAATAGGTATGGGAATTCCAACTTCACCCACATACCACATTTTGGTCACTAAATTTGTTAGTTTTGGTTGTTTATCCAAATTCTAAGTCTTTTTGGTAAATTTGATAAAATTTCAGTTTTGGTGTCTAAGGTTGCATTGTTCCATTGGTTATCTTACTGTTGTAATTTGAAAAGACTTTCTTCATAGAAAATGTTCCCTATTGTTTTAAGTTTATTCTCCTTTTTGAATCATTCCAATTGGTGTTTTGTAGCTCAAGTTATAGCCATTTGAACCATGGCTACCGGACTGGACACAACCCAGAATTCTGGGCAATTTTTGGTGCTGGCAGTTTTGGGTTACCAATTTGGGGTGGCCAATTGACTTGGTTAATAGCATAATTTGGGTTGGTGTTCTTCATGAAAGTTTTAGGTATATATCGCATCTAACCACTGGTAAAATTTCAGGTCATTTTGACCTGCCTAGCTCAAGTTATGGCGAAATGAACAAACACTGTTTATTTGGTCAGTTTGCACAGAGGCAGACTGTGATTTTTCAAGTTTGGTCAATTTGTTCACTAGGTTTTGGTCACTTTTTGGGCATGCTTCTTAAATGAAAATTGTGTCATTTAGTGTCTATTTTCATTCCCAATTTGTCTCATACCAATTTGACTTGTAAAATTTCATTTTTGGTCCCTCAAATGTAACTTGGTCATGCTGCCACACTCAATCCGAATTGGCTTTTGATTCAAACACTCCTAACACACCTCATTAGGTCACAATTGACCATTTCTTTCATTAAACTAGGTCCAAGACATCATTTACAAGTTTCTCACATTTTTGTCTCTAACCCTAAGTGTCCCAAAACCCTGACTTACTAAATTATTGCATTTAACCACATTCAAGCATACCATTCTCATTAGCACATCCATACAAGCTTGCCTACCATTTAAATTCCATCAAAACTCAAACATATGCATAGTAACCCTAGCTGGCTGAAATTCAGTTTGGTCCCTCAACAATGTTTTTATTTCATTTTAAGTTTATTTCTAAGTTAGTTAGGTTATAAACACAAGTAATAAACTCATTTTGTAACTTAAATCACTAACCTTTGTGTAGCAACTTCTAACTCCCCTTTTCTCCAATTTTCTTTCTTTTTCTTGCTCCGCTATACTCTTCAAGATGCAAGGATGAGGCTTAGTGGAGAATTTTAGGCGAATTTGTGGTTAATTTATGGTGTATAAAGCTTGAACTAAGAGCTCTAATGGAGGTTTGAGAAAGAGCTTTGGGAGAAAGAGAGAGGCCGGCTGGTTTGGGAGAGAAGATGAGAATAATTTCTTTTTTTTTTATGTTGTTTTTGTCTTATTTAAAAGATGTTTAACTTAGTCAAATTTGGTAGGAAAAGAATTTTTAATTATGACATCATCTTGATGTCACACATGATGATGTCACTACCCTTTTAACTTTTCTTTTTCTTTTTTTCTTTATTTATTTTTCTATTAGTTCTTTAATTTAATTCTCGATTCCAAAATTTTCTTTTCTTCAATTTTATTTGACAGTTAGGTCAAGAGTCAGCTCTCGAGGTCAATTGACCAAATTGCCCCTGCCGGTTCATCTCGGTTTGCAATTAATTCAATATTTCTTTCAGCTCCCTGACCTAATTATTTGACTGGCTTAACAGTTCTTTTTCGTGATTTTCTCTTTTCCACTATGTTTATAATAGTCCTAAGGACCGCAGCGTCACATTTTACGGTTCGAAATTTGATTTTAAATCGACTTTGCAGTCGTTTCCGAGAAGGTCACCCATCACTGTGACTCTCAGCTCGTTTAACCTCTTATGTTCTGTTTTTCTTATTTATACTTAGCTAATTGACAATTACTAATTATTTGTGTTTATGGCTTATCTAGTTGTCTTAAGTGTGGTTCTAATCCCTTTAATTGTCCGGATCGACACCGGTCACCAGAATAGTGAAATATACCAGGCTATACAAATAGGGGTGTTACAGTGGGTACTATTTCTCTTCTATATCCACTCAACCTCACAAATTCTCTTTCATACTCTGCCACTGATAGCTGTCTCTGCCTCAGACTGATAAATTTTCTTCTTTTTTTTTTCCAAATACACATTACTGACACACTTCTTTCTAAACTCCTCAAGGAAGAATTCCCATGTGATCTGATCTGGTTGCACCTCCCTGGATACTTTGTCCCACCACTGATAAGCATCATCTTGAAGCAGGGACATAGCACCCTCCAGGTTCTACTTTGGGGTGCAATGGAGTTGTCTCAGTACCCTTTTCATTCTTTTTAGCCAATTTTTGGTTATTACAGGATCATCCTTCTTCTTTCCTAGAAAATCCACAGCCCTATACTTTCTTAACTTTTCCAAATGGGACTTTTGTGGTGTTGATTGTGGTGCTAGGATTATTCGGATTGCCCTCGTCATTTGTCTGAAAAAGGCCGTCATTTGCTCAAATAACGCCTGTTGGGGTTGTGCAAGTCTCTCAGGTATTGGTGGAGCAGGAGCTCCCCCGCCTCCAGCTTCAGCCATAAGTTGAGCATGACTCTCCACCTCTTCCTCTACTGCTCTTCGTGAGCTTGGATCCATATCCTAACCAAAATAATAAAAAACAAATAGATCTGCATCAGTATCACCTCAACTTTTACAAATGCAATGCATGGTATGTACTCTATCTAAACCTAGAAATGCCTAAACTGTACTCTGATACCACTAAATGTGACACCCCTTACTCGTCTACAGTGTAGCCGAGAGAGACATGTCACACTCGGTGTCGGAGTGCCATAACTTATGTTATTTCATTTTATTTTATTTTATTAATTACATTTTATTTTATTAATTTAGGTTCAATTTATTAACCGGAGAAACTGACAGAGTTTCCCCTGACTTATTCATAATTTTGACGATTTCCACTTGTTAAAAATCTCAACAATGATTTCAATTATATGCATTTTTTTCACAATCTCAAATTTCATCTCAATATTCTCAAACTCAAATTTGTATTCATCCCATGCATAAATAAATAAATGCTCACTTTCATAAAGGAAATATCCAAATTTCATTAATTTATATAATTTACAAATGATTACATAAGCTCATAATTACAATGTCAAATGAATGTCTAACTACAAAATACAAAATACAAAAATTACAGATGAATGTCATACCAAAATGCACTGTAGAGGATGTGCCACTGGACTCAATGCAGAATTGAACTTTCACGATAATCCCAATCTATGGTCTACTGGGCTCTCGCTCTGTATCTCTAGTACCTACGCGTGGCAAAAGGCAAGCATACAACTTAGTGGTGCCAATATAATATAAAAATAAACTAAATAAATAAATGCAAGAAATTATTATTTTTTTCATGCAGACTGAATTTTTTTATAATTATTTGTAATATTCTTAATTTAGTGATTTTTTTATATTCATTATTTAATTGTAATTTTTTATGATTTATTTTATTTGCCTAAATAACCCATACTAGTTGACTGGATTGAATAAACGGGTGAACTGGTACAGGGTATCAAGTACCTTGGGCCGTCACACCATCGATCACATAGTGTCTGCCAGGTGTGCAACAGAACAGCTAACAAGCCATAATAATCATCGGGCATAAAGCCAAGTATATTAAGAATAGCAAAATGGCCATAGGCCATAATATCACAAAATGGCACTAAAGCCATGAATTACGAAATGGCGTAAAGCCATAGGCAGTACTGCAATTGGAACCCTATTGGCATGCCAAATTATCCAAACCAATCATTCTAGGCATACTAGGGCAAGTTGACAAAGTTAAGTATTTGGTTCTTTGCATTTGAAGTTGTGGTGATTACAATTCATATTACTATTCATGTAAAAATGTTGACTTTTTCATAATTAATAGGTATACCATTTTTAAACACATGGTCATACCACATTTTGGGTCACAATTTTGTTGGCATTGGTTGCCAATTGTAATTCAAAGCATATTGGAAGAAATTTCAAATTTTCAAATTTGGTCACTTATGTTTACTATTCCATTGGACCATTCTACAGTGGGAATTTGGCTAAACTTTCTTCATCAAAGTTGCTCTTTAATGTGTCTAATTTATTTTCCCTTTTTAAATCACTCTATTTGGAGTTCTGTAGCTCAAGTAATGGCATTTTTACCATAACTGGCTAGATTGGTCATTGTCTATGATTTCTAGACAATTTTGGTTCTACCAGATTTAGTGAGCTAATTTTTGTTAGCAATTTGAATAGGTTATGGTCAGAATTTGGATTTTTACTCCATGAAAGTTATTCTACTATGTCTAAGCTTGCCATGGGTTCAAGAATCAGGTCATTTGGACCTCTCTACACAAAGTTATGGCCTTTTGAACCAACACTATTTATTTAGTCATTTTCCAGGTCTAGATTTTTTATTACCCGAATTTAGGCAAATTTTAGGTTACTTTAAGTTAGTTTTCTGGTTAGGGTCTCTCCATAAAAAATGTGGCATTATGTCCTTAGTTTCCCCTTCAATTGGCCTTACACCAATTGAAGCTACACAAGTCAACTTATTGCTGCCCTAAACACACTAGACTCAAGTCCAGAATTTCTGGCACCTAGTGCAGCTTGAACATTTTACCATTCAATGCCACAATTCACTCCAAATTAAGGTTAATTCACCTCAAATGGTCACTAATTGACCATTAGAACACTAGTTCATCATCAATTTAGCAAAACCCTAATTTAGTTGAAACCCTAATTCTCAATTTCTGCATCTCACACTACACATGAAAATCAAAGTTCTAATACATATATTCTCATTCATGGCCATCACAACACACATTAATTCCATTAAAATTTATCCAATCCATCTTTAATTCATGGCTACCAAAAATTTAGGGAAAGTCTAACATGCATAATTTGTTAAATATAGTTCCAGACATTCTGGCTGTCTGGACGGATATTAGTCATCAGAAGAGTAGAATGTACAGACTATCTAAAATGAGGGTGTTACATCCTAAGTCAGTACTGGGTGTTCCACCAAACTATAGGGAATAGTCTTTCACTAATCATAGCATCCCCTTGCAGCAAAGAAATTGAATATTCGAATTTCAATTCATCCATGCAGTGTAGCTTTTTGAATACTCTCTCCATTCATTCTAGCCACTATTCTACTTCTAAAGGGTCCACTGTACCCTTAAATTCAATTGCCCCATATTTGATCAGTTTATCATATTGTCTTGCTGGAGGCTGAGGTTGCACTGCTGGTGTTTGGATCAGGGCTTGGACTGGCATATTTCCAGCCATTTATTGGAACAAAGCAGCCATTTGTTGAGCAAATTCTGTAGGAAACTGATGCATAGGTGGAGCTGGTGTAGCTAACCCACTAACATGCTGAGGAACTGGGGCTTCCCCTGTGGCTCAGCCTCAACTGACTGCTCAATTGAGCGATCTCCTTCTTCCATATTCAATTAGAGGATATTCTATCTCCTGAATAAACAACATTAGGAGATTTCCCTCCGTAAGTTTATATTCATAATGTAATGCACCGTATGTATCAATTAATGACATTTAGCAGTTGTACATATAAAAAAAAAAAATTCAAAATCACAATTCAAAACATGCTTTGAAAACTAGCTCAGATACCACTAAAACATATCACACCTTATCCTTATATAAGGCATGACATGATCTCATAACATATCTAATGAATTACCAAACTTTGCCTACCGGTAATCCATTAAATATATTATAAGGGATTTTAAACAATTTCAATTCATTTTTAAGTGTAAAGAAATGTTAAATAATTGTTAAAGAGCTCTTTAATGAGATTTATATAAGAAAACTGTAATTTTAATTAATTCAGAATTTTCAAAATTTTACAGAAATTTCGGTAGAGTTCTGTTCTAAAAATTGCGAAAATAGTTCTTCAAAACCTATTAAAAACACTCTCAATAATTATATTATCCACAACTCCATTAAATTCAACACAACTCAATCTCATCAAACTCAATCAAAGGTAGCAATTCATTAATTGAAAAATTAAAAAAGAAACTTAAATATTATATTAATCGGGATACATAAGTTTACATTATAAAAATTTACATGAACCAAAAATAAAATCTCAAACTTTTTATACACCTACTCAAGTTCTTTACATACATACATACAGATAGATATATATCAAAAGAAAATTTGCAAGGGTATAATCTATATACCTAGTATCAACTCCAAAATAATGCTCACTATATGCAACAAGTAGCTCACTCTGCTACTTTATCTATCTCCTTACCTGCGACAGCATAAACAAACAATTGCTGAGCCAAAACTCAGTAGTGCACAACTAAAAAAAATTAACACATCAATATAAATCACAATATTCCAAAACCAAATCAATTTTAATGTCAACACATGTAAAATCGTACCTTATTTCTAAAACAAGAGAATCATTTTGTGACACCCCTTATCTGTTTACAGTACCTTATTTCTAAACCAAATCACTTTGTGTCATATTCAATGCCGGAGCACCCTATCTTGTCTTGTCATGTACCTTATTAATTTAATGTTCATTTATTTATATTATCCCATGTGTAGAATTTTTTTTATCACATTTCATTTTTATGGAGATCCAAATGGAGTCTCCTCTGTTTTTATTAGCGCATGGCGGGTTCCATTATTTACCTGTTAAAACAATTTATATCCATTTCATATTTTCATATATCATCTCATTGCTCATATCAATTTCCAATACATTATATCATATCATAACTCATATAATTTTCAAGAAAACAAATTTCATTTCAGTCATATAAAATTCAGATACAATAGTTTACAAATTATTTACAATCACAAAATGATTTACATCATTTACTTATATATAATTACTAGAATGCAAAATCTAATATATATATATATATATATATATATATATATATATATATATATATATATATATATATATGAGCCCTACTAAAATGGACTATTGAGGTGATAACCTACACTGTAGCAAATCTGGTCAAAATCTTGTCTAGGCATTACTGCTACTGCTGGTGCTGGTCTCTTGTACCTACACGTGGTAAGAGCTAACGCGCTAAGCATATTGCTTAGTGGTGCATAAATTGAAATAAAAATAACTAACTAATTGAAATAATTATTCTACTTATAACCTTATAAAGAAATATAGAATTTTATGAATTTAAAATCTTTTACATGTTTATAGAACTTTGGAAGCAATTAAGTTAATCAGGATCTTTTCTGTTCATTTATTCCATGTTTAGTCTTATTACTCATACCTGTGATCTCTTTATGTACTTGTTTAAATTTAAGGCTTATTACTCTTATCTGTGCCCAAGTAACCTATAACAAATTATAAAGACTAGATGTAACACCCCTGTTTGCATAGCTTGGTATACTTCACTATTCTGGTGACCGATGTCAGCCCGGATTATTAAGGGGATTATAACCACATTTAAGACAACTAGATAAGCCCTGAAAACAAATATTAAGTAATTGTCAAATAGCTAAGTAAATAAGAAAAACAGAACACAAGAGGTTAAATGAGCCGAGAGTCACAGCGATGGGTGACCTTCTCGGGAACGACTGCGAGGTCGATTTAAACTCAAATTTCGAATCGTAAAATGTGACGTCGTGGTCCTTAGGACTATTGTGAACACAGTGAAATAGAGAAAACCACAAAAAAGAATGGTTAAGCCGGTCAAATAATTTGGTCAGGGATCCAGAAGAAATATTGAATTATTTGCAAACCGGGTCAAACCGGCGAGGGGCAATTTGGTCAATTGGCCCCTGGAGTCGACTCCTGACCTGACTGTCAAATAAAATTGGAGAAAAAAAAATTTTGAAGTTGGAAATTAAATTAAAGAACTAAAGAAAAATAAATGAAAAAAAAAAGAGAGGAAAAAGAAAAAGTGAAAAAGTGATTACATCATGCATGACATCATGCATGATGCAATAAATCTTATAATTAAAAATTTAAATTTTAGGGTAATTTTTGGTCTTACCAAAGGTTAAAAATTTATAAAAGAAAAAGAATAAAAAAAGAGGATTGTCTTCATCTTCTTTCCGTCTCCCATCTCTCTCCTCTCCCTCTCCAAAACCTCCATGAAAGCTCATTTGTGAGCTTGAAGAAACCAAAATCCCACCATAGAAAATTCACTTACCATGATTAAACTTTGTTTGGGCAACTAAAAAAGAAGATTAAAGGAGAAAGAAGGAAGAAAAAGTTGAAGGAAGTGAAGATTGAAAAGCTATATCAAGGTTAGTAAGCTAAACTTGAATTTCTAGTTGAATTAATTGTGTTTATAGTTGAATAAACCTAAAAATATACTTAAAATGAAATGAAAACAACTTTGGAGGACTAGGTTTGAATTCAGCCAGCTAGGATTTAAGTTGAGAATGCATGAGTTTGATTGAATTAAATATGTTAGAAAGCTTGAATGAGTTGAGAAATGGTGTTTGTATGCTTGGAACTAATTAAATGTAACAAATCAAGTGAGTTAGGGTTTTGGACCTAGGGTTTGGTAGACAAAACTTAGAGAATTGGTCAAATGGTGTGTTTGACCTAGTTTGAGTTGAAAAATGGTCATGTATGACCAATTGTAGTATGTTGGAAGTATTGGAATCAAGTGGAGATTCTGATTGGATATGACCATTATGCAGGCAGCAGGACCAAGGTCCCTTTCAGGGACCAAAAATGAAAATTTACCAACCCACTTGGTGTGAGGCCAATTGGGAATGAAACTAGACACAAAATGGCACATTTTTCATTTAGGAATCATGCCCAGAAAGTGACCATAGCACAGTAAACAAATTGACCAAATCCGGAATTGGGTGTTCTGCCCTGTACAAAAATGACCAAATGAACAGTGTTTGTTCATTTGGCCATAACTTGGGCTAGGCAGGTCCAAATGACCTGAAATTTTACCAGTAGAAAGTTGAGACATATTACTATAACTTTTATGAAGAATAAAAACCCAAATTATGCCCTTAACCAAGTCATTTAGCCACCCAAATTTGGTGACCTAAAACTACCAGAACCAAGTTGGTGCCCAAAAAATCTGGGTTAGGCCAATCAGGCTAGCCATGTTCAAATGGCTATAACTTGAGCTAAAAAACTCTAATTGGAGTGATTCAAAAAAGGAGAATAAAGTTAAGACAATAAGGAATAATTTCTATGAAGAAAACTTAGCCAAATTCTAACAGCAACATGACCAATGGAACAGTGAAAAATAGGACACCAAAACTGAAAATTTGTAATTTTGCCTAAAGGACTTAAAATTTCAGAAAACAACCAAAACCAACAAATTTAGTAACCAAAATGTGGTATGTGGGTGAAATTGGAATTTCCATACCTATTAAGCATTAGAAAGTCAACAAATTGACTTGAATAGTATAGTGAATAGTAACCCTGAAACACAAATTTTAAAGAACGCCAAGTTTACCATATTAAAGCTAGGTAAAAGTAAATTTGAAATTATTTTTGGATTTTTGATAAGTTATGATACTAAAACACTGTGAAACTGTGTTTCAGTGGAAAAGAATATCGGAAAAGAACCCGAGGGATCGAGTCAAGGGCAAGAGGCGACTCATATAAGGTTTGTGCACAACATAGAATTTTTGTAAATTTTCTTCTGCACATTGTTTTGAATGAATTGAGATATGAAATTGTGACATTATTGAATTGAAAAGTTTATTATGCTTTTGATTTAAATTGTTGAAAGATTAATTGTTTGTGTTTGAAATGGCAATAAATGTTTAGTAAATTGTTAAGATAGTTTTGAAATCACAGTGTCATAACCATATATTTGAATACCTCACTAGCATGACTAATGGGGGAAATCAGTTTCGAATTTTGATTCCTTCTCTGGCTGAAATGTTGAGGTGTCTGCCAGTAGAAGAAGAAAAAGAATGGGTTCCCATATATTTGAGCTATCTAGCCTTGTGATGTGACTTCTCATAAGCCTTTGGCTATTGAGATTAATATGTTTCGAATGGCATGATATAACTGTGTGTTTTTATGAAATTTGTTTTTAGACTTTTGAAATGAAATTGTTTGGATTAAAATTTTGTAAATCATGTTTTGAATTTTATATCTCATGTTCAGTTTAATTTTTGAATGAATATGTTTTAAATTCCGCATAAAGATTATTTTAGTATGTTATGCACCACTGAGTCCTAGTACTCAGCGATGGCTGTTATTGCTGTCGCAGATATAGAGACTAGAGGAGCAGCAGAGTGAGCTGCTGAGGATTGTGAAGCCACCTTCCCTGAAGTTTATTAGGTATATTTTATACCCTGATTGTAAAAATTATTTTGATGTATGTAATGTATGTAAATTTAGAAAATGGTCATGAGCAGTTGTATAAAACTTGTAATAAATTTTAGTTTGGATTTTTCCTAATGTAAATTTTGGAATGATATATGTAAATTGTTTTATCTTAAATGAAATATGAATGGAAGTATTTTGTTTTAATTTGAATGAAATTACTTAGTAGTATTTTTGATGATGTTGAATTTTGGAATTTGAGAAATAATGTTGAAATTGGTTGGGATGGATGTTGAATTGATGAAGTTGATGAGATAAATCATTCGAAGTGCTTTTTATAGGTATTTGAAGAAATGTTTTCTCAAAATACAGACGGCACTCTGCCGAAATTTTTACAAAATTTGCGAAAAAATAAAATGGGACAAAATTCTTAACTAGTTTTTAAACTCTAATTAAATGTTTTAATACTTATTAGAAAATGCCCAACACTTATAAAAGTAAGAAAATTGTTTTAAAATCCCTTGTAGGGTACTTAATGAGTTATCGGTAGGTGAAGTTTGGTACTTCCTTAGGTATTCTACGGGATCATATTATGCCTTACAGAGGGGTAAGGTGTGACATGTTTTAGTGGTATATGAGCGAATTTTTAAATAACATTTTAACTTGTGAATTTGTGTCTTTTCTTTACTAAGTACAACTGCTCAATGTCCTTATTTGTTACATACAGTGCATTACATCATAAATATGAACTAACGGAGGGAAATCTCATTGTGTTATTTGTTTAGGAGATATCCTACTCCAGATTGATATGAAAGAAGGGGATCGCTCAGTTGAGCAATATGTTGAAGCTGAGGCACAAGGGGAAGCCCTAGCTTTACATAATGTGAGTGGGTCAGTAGCACCAGCCCCATAAATGCCGCAGTTTCTTGCACAGTTTGCACAGCAGATGGCAGCAATGTTTCAACAAATGGCTAGAGGTATGCCTGCTCAAGCTCCACCCCAGACTACTGTGATACAACCACAGCCTCCAGCCAGACAGTATGACAAGTTGTTAAAGTATGGGGCTACGAAATTCAAGGGTACAATAGACCCTTTAGAGGCAGAACAGTGGCTAGAGAGGATGGATCGAGTGTTCAAGAAATTGCACTGCCCTGATGAGCTAAAATTTGAATACTCAGTATCGCTACTGCAAGGGGATGCGTATGATTGGTGGAAGACCATCCCCCACAGCTTGGCTGAACCACCAGTACTGACCTGGGATGACTTCATAAGAGAATTCAGACAGAAATACATCCCAGATGCATATGTGGATCAGAAACTACAAGAATTTCTGAGTTTGAAATAAGGCAACAGAACAGTGGCCGAGTATGAGAGGGAGTTCTCCGGCTTAAGCCACTATGCTGGGAGTCTCCTGTCTACCAGCAAGGAAAGGTACAAGAGATTTGAGACGGGTTTAAAGCCTAGCCTACGGACAAAAGTAGTGGGATTCAGACACAGTAATTTGTCAGAGCTCATCTCTCAGGCACTTGAGTTGGAAAGAATTAAATCAGAAGAGAACCCAGCAAAAGAAAAATCTAAAAAAGATAAAGGGGAAAAATCACTTGAGCAAAGTCCTAGTGGTACCTCTAGAAAGAAGAAGAAATTTGGGTCTTATGGTATTAGAATGCCAAGAAAATGCTTAGAAAATTTTTCTATCGATACACACAATTTTGGCTCGTTAAGCCAAACGGAGGGCATTTTAGTCATTTCGTCTTTAGAGATGATTTTTGGCCAACTTTTCCAATTAAATAAATAATTTATATAACATAAAATATGAATAAATGTTGTTGAAAATTTAATTGAAGTTAAATAGACAAGAAATGGAGAGAAAATGAAAGAAAATGGGATTATGACATCATAATGATGTCATTAAAATTCTCCCAACCAATCTAATGTTGACACATGGCATAAACTTATTTAAAAGAGACCAAATGGGCTGAAAATGAAAAAAAATCAGAACTCTCCTCTTTCTTCTTCTCTTTGCCGTCACACTCCCACCATTGCTAGCCATAAACAAGCTTTTCAAAGCTTGATTCCCTTAACTTTTACCCAATAAAACCCTAACCTAGCAACACAAAAAAGTGTTCTTACACATTGGAGAGTCTTTTGGGAGAAAAAAGAAAGGAAAAAGAGGAACCCTAGTAAGTGGGACATCTCACTCCATTAAAAGTTTGTGACCTAACCTTGGTTTTTACTTCAAATTCATGTTTATGGACTATAAATGAGTGCAAATGACAAAGAAATTGATGAAATATCATTTGTATGCCATCCCTAAATTACGGCAGCCTTGGTTGGGGTATGCTTGTGATGAGTTTTATGGAGCTAACATGCTAGTATGGCGGCCCTTAATATGCATCTTGTAAGTGGATTGATGAAATGCAATGAAAATGCATGGTTTGTAATGTTTAAGTTAGGTTTTGGGTGGAAAAATGGGACTTTGGTCATGTGATGATGAAAGTAGGTTTTAATGGTCAATTAGTGACCATTTGGTTCTGTTTAAATAAAAAAGGAAGTGAATTGTGTAGTGGGATTGGAGTTTGGTGTGGCTGCCCTTGGTGACCTGCAGGAATGTGCATGAGTCTAGCAGATTTGGGCAGCAATAAATAAAATTGTAGAGGTTGAATTGGTGCAAGGCTAATTGGACATGAAACTATACACATAATGTCACAAATTTGGTAAAGAAACCATGCCCAGAAAACCAAATCAAGTTGACCAAAATATTGCCCAAATCCTGGTGACCTGCATTCTGCCTGGGCAAAATGACCAAATGAATAGTATTTGGTCATTTGCCCATAACTTAGTGTAGAAATGTCCAATTGACCTGAAATTTTACCAGAAACAAGCTGAGATATAGATCAACAACTTTCATGAAGAAACATAACCCAAATTATGACCATAACATATTCAAAAAGTGACCTGAAATCACTACTCCTAACACTATAGATTTGGTCAGTCCAGAAATTCTGGAAATATCATAATCTAGCCAGTTGTGGTTTTTGGGCCATAACTTGAGTTACAAAAGTCCAAATGGAGTGATTCAAAAAAGGAAATGCAACTAGACAAAATAAGGAACAACTTTCATGTTGATCATTTTGCCAAATTCCCAATGAAAAAATGACTAATGGAACATTAAAGACAAAGCATGAAAACTGAAAATTATGTCCAATTAACATTAAGCTTAGAAATGATATTGGCAACCAATACCAACAATTTTAAAATGCAAAATGTGGTATGTTGATGATATTTAAATCAATATACCTATTGTCAATGCAAAAGTCAACATTTTAGTTGACTCATGAAATGAATAGTAGCCATAAAATTTCAATTTCAAAGAATTACATAAATTAAAAGTGTTAAATGCCCTAGTAGGCCTAATGTGATTGGTTTGGATAGGTTGGCATGCCAATAGGGTTCTGTTAGCAGTACTGCATATGGCTTCATGCCATTCTGTGTTTTATGGCCTCACGTGCCATTTTGTGATAAAATAGCCTTTGGCTATGTTGATTGAGATATTAAACTTGGATTTTATCCCCGATAATTATTACAGCTTATTAGCTGTTCTGTTGCACACCGGGAGAGACAATGTGACCGGTGGTGTGATGGTCCGAGGTATTTAGTACCCAGTGCCAGTTTACCCGTTTATCCAGTCCAGTCAACTAGTATGGGTTACTCGGGCAATGATAATAAACCTTACCAAATTTTAATCGAATAATACTGCAATAAATATCAAAAATTAAGTCTACCAAAAATGTAAACATACATTCTGCATATTTATTTTATTTTATTTTATTTTATATTGTCACCACTAAGCAGAATTGCTTAGCGCGTCGCTTTTGCCACGCGCAGGTACTGGAGACCTAGCTGGGGAGCCTAGCAGACCTCAGACTGGGTGAGCCTTCAAATTTGCATCCGGAGTCCAGAGTCACCTCACATCTGCAATGCATATGGTAGGACATTAGGCTTGTGGGGTAGCATTTTGTATTTTGTATTTTGTATTAGTTTTGGATTGTAACTATAAACTCTTGAAATTATTTGATGATGTAAATATATGAAATTTCATATTATTGAAATTTTCTGTATAATGTATATTGATAAATGAAATGTTGAGAAATTTTTATAAATGAGCTTCCAGTGATGATGTGAACAGAAAAGAAAAATTTTTGAAAATAATATTGAGATTTTGAGATTGAGTTGAGATATGTGTGTATAATGGAGTTTGAATTTGGAAATTATATAGGAAGTGTTTTTAAATAGGTTCAGAAGAACTATTTTTCCAATTTGTAGCCGGCACTCTGCCGAATTTTCTATAAAAATTTCGGAAAAATTCAGATTTATCAAAAATTGTAAATAAATGAATTAAAAGGAATAAATTGTAATTAAAACATGAATTGGTGCTCCGGTACACTGAGTGGCATATCCTACTCGGCTGCACTGTAGACGGGTAAGGGGTGTCACATTTAATGGTATCAGAGCATCGGTTTAGGCGTTTCTGGGCCTAGATATAGTGCATACTATTGCATTGCATTTGTAAGTATTGAGGTGACACTGATGCATATCTGTTTGTTTTATTATTTTGAATAGGATATGGATCCTGCTTCGCAAAGAGCAGTTGATGAAGAGGTGGAGAGTCGTGCTCCACCAAGAGCTGAATCTGGGGGCAGGGGAGAATCTGCTCCACCAACAGCTGAGGCACCTGCCCAACCTCAGTTTGCGCTATTTCAGCAAATGACTAAATTCTACCGGCAAATGATGGGGGCAATTCCACCACCACAACCACAACCACAACCTCCACCAGCACCACATAAGTCCCATCTGGAGAAACTACGGAAACATGGGGCTATGGATTTCTTTGGGAAGAGGGAGGATGATCCCATGACCATAGAAAACTGGTTGGATAGAACCATCAGAGTGCTGAAACAGCTAAATTGCACCCTTGAGTAGAACCTGCAGGGTGCTGTGTCTTACTTCAGGATGATGCATATCAGTGGTGGGACACAGTAACTAGTGAGGTGCAACCGGAACGGATCACCTAGGAATTCTTCCTCACAGAGTTTAGGAAGAAATATGTTAGCAAAGTGTATTTAGAAGAGCAAAGAAGAGAATTTATCAGTCTAAAACAGAGGCAATTGTCAATGGTGGAATATGAGCGTGAGTTTGGCAGATTGAGCCGATATGGGAGAGAGATAGTCCCTATAAAGGCAGAGAGGTGCATAATGTTTGAAGAAGGGCTTAATGACAATATTAAAGTCATGATTACAGCACTGGAGATGACAGATTTTGCTAAATTAGTAGATGCTGCATCAAAAGTAGAAAAGGTCAGAATAAATGAGCAAACTAGAAGGGAAAGACAGCAGAAGATGGGTCCAGGTCAGTCCAGTACATTTTCTGCTCCCAGTAAGAAGAGTAAGGATCCTCCTGCTCAGAGTTCAGGACCACCACAGGGTCAGGATCAGTCTCAGGGGCCCAGACCACAATTCACACCTAGGAGAGGCCAGTCCACACCATCAGTGGGCAGCTCTCTAGGGACGGTGTTCAGGGGACAAACCCCAGCATCTTCTGCCTATCCGTACTGCCAGAAGTGGCATAAGGGGGACTATTGGTGAGTGACTGGTGCATGCTTACGGTGTGGATCTACAGAACATCAGATCAAGAATTGTCCGAAGAGGACTACTACAGTTGCTCCAACACAAGCTAACAGACCTGCTCCTGCACCACAAAGGGGTAGGAAGCCCGATAAATCTGAGGCAGCTGGTTCATCACTGAGGCCTGCATCCATGTTAGCTGAGAGGCCAGACACTAGAGTACCTACCAGGGCCTACGCCATCAGAGCTCAGGAGGAGCAAGATGCCCCGGATGTCATCAAGGGTACGTTTTCCCTCTATAACACTTCTGTGCATTTATTGGTGGATCCAGGATCCACTCATTCCTATATTTGCATCAAACTAGCCGTAGAAAGGGGAGTTCTAGTAGAGGAGAGTGATCAAGACATTCTGGTTACAAATCCACTAGACCACAGTGTGGTAGTGAATAAGGTGTATAAAGGTTGCCCGTAGAGGATTCAGGGGTATGAATTCTTGGCAGACCTAATTGAATTGCCCTTCCACGAGTTTGACATGATTTTGGGAATGGACTGGTTGTCACATCATCAGGCAATAGTTGATTACAAATTGAAGATGATTTCTTTGAAAACTTCTGAGGGTAATGAGATCATTGTTGTGGGTGAAAGGACAGATTTCCTGTCCAATGTTATCTCAGCCACAGTTGCAAGAAGATTGATGAGAAAGGGCTATGAAGCTTACCTAGCACATGTGGTTGATACTTAGCAGGCTAAGCCGAATCCGTGTGATATACCCACAGTAAGAGACTTCCCAGATGTATTTCCTGAAGAGTTGGTTGGTTTACCACCAAAAAGGGAAGTCGAGTTTGCTATTGAGGTAATGCCGGGTATAGCACCAATTTCTATTGCTCCTTATAGGATGGCACCCACTGAATTGAAGGAGTTGAAAATTTAGTTACAGGAGTTACTTGATAAGGGGTTCATACGCCCCAGTGTGTCACCATGGGGAGCTCCGGTGCTATTTGTGAAGAAGAAGGATGGAACTTTGAGATTGTATATTGATTATCGGCAGTTGAACAAAGTAACTGTGAAGAATAAATATCCGTTGCCCAGAATTGACGATCTGTTTGATCAGTTGAAGGGAGCCGGTGTATTTTCAAAAATTGATCTCAGATCAGGGTATCATCAGTTGAGGGTAAAGGATGCAGATGTGTCAAAAACTGCATTCAGAAACCAGTATGGGCACTATGAATTTCTAGTGATGCCGTTTGGGTTAACAAATGCACCAGCAATTATGGACCTTATGAACCGTATCTTTCATCCATACTTAGATTGGTTTGTAGTGGTATTTAAGAATGATATTCTGGTGTATTCCAAGACCAGGAAAGAACATGATGAACATTTGAGGATTGTTTTGCAAACCCTGCGAGAAAAGAAGCTGTATGCTAAGCTGTCCAAGTGTGACTTCTGGATGAGTGAAATCTCCTTTCTTGGACATATAGTATCAGTTGAGGGGATTAGAGTGGATCCCAAAAAGATAGAAGCAATGATGGAATGGAAGCCTCCCAGGAATACAACTAAGGTCAGAAGTTTCTTAGGGCTAGCTGGGTACTATAGAAGATTTATGAAGGGGTTTTCTCTTATAGCTGCTCTAATGACCAAGTTGTTCCACAAGAATGTGAAATTTGGCTGGAACGACAACTGCCAAGCCAGTTTTGAGAGGCTAAAGGCTATGTTCACAGAAGCACCAGTGTTAACACAGCAAGTGTCGGGAAAAGACTTTGTGGTCTACAGTGATGCCTCACATAATGGGCTAGGGTGTGTATTGATGCAAGAAGGGAAAGTGGTTGCCTATGTTTCCAGGCAGTTAAGGCACATGAACAAAACTACCCTACTCATGACCTGGAGCTAGCAGCAATTATCTTCGCACTGAAGATATGGAGGCATTATTTATATGATGAAAAATGCTACATCTATACAGACCACAAGAGTCTAAAATATTTGCCAACCCAGAAGGAGCTCAATCTTAGACAGAGGCGATGGATTGAGTTCCTAAAGGACTATGATTGTGTGATAGATTATCATCCTGGGAAGGCAAATATAGTTGCTGATGCCTTAAGCAGAAAGTCCATCACAGCTTTAAGATCACTAAATGCCTGTCTGTCCTTAGTTCAAGATGGAGCTATTTTGGCTGAGTTACAAGTGAGGCCAAACCTGCTACAGCAGATACAAGATGGGCAGAAGGCAGATGAAAAATTAATGGCCATTGTGGGTAAAATTCAAGGAGGAAAGGAAACTGAATATGAGGTGAAAGCAGATGGGTGTCTGTACTATAGAGGAATAGTGTGTGTACCAGATGATGGGGAACTGAAGACTAGTATTCTGAAAGAAACACACACTAGTGTTTATGCTATGCACCTGGGAAGCATAAAAATGTATAATGATTTGAAGCCTCATTATTGGTGGCCTGGTATGAAAAAGGATATAGCTGACTATGTGACTAAGTGTTTGACATGTAAGCAAGTTAAAGCAGAATATTAAGTTCCATCAGGATTGCTACAGCCTATAAGCATACCTGAATGGAAATGGGACCGGGTCACTACGAATTTTGTTAGTGGTCTACCTCTCACCCAAAGGAAGCATGATGTAGTGTGGGTGATAGTGGATAGATTGACGAAGTCAGCACATTTTCTGCCAGTTAAAACTGACTACTCACTAGAAAAGCTAGCAGAATTGTATATCATGAGATAGTTAGATTGCATGGAATCCCACTTTCCATCATATCTGATCGAGACCCAAGGTTTACATCGAGATTCTGAAAAAAGTTGCAATAAGCCTTGGGCACACAACTCCATTTTAGCACGGCTTTTCATCCGCAGACGGATGGACAGTCAAAACGAGTAATCCAGGTAAACTTAAGAATTAATTGAATTTTCATAGTTAATAAATTGAAATGATAGTAACAATGTGAATTATGTGATAGATCCTGGAGGATATGCTAAGGAGTTATGTCATTAAGTTTGAGGGGAGTTTGGATAGATACCTCCCACTGGCAGAATTCACATATAACAATAGCTACCAAGCTAGCATTCAAATGGCTCCGTACGAAGCACTATATGGGAGGAAGTGTAGAACCCCAATATGTTGGACTGAATTAGGCAAAGATAAGCTGGTAGGACCAGACCTAGTGAAATAGACTGAGGAAAAAGTAAAGATAATCAAAGCTAACTTGAAGGTTGCCTCAGATAGATAGAAATCTTTTGCCGACTTGAAGAGAAAAGAGATAGAGTATGCAGTTGGTGATAAAGTGTTTCTCAAAGTGTCACACCTTACTCCTCTGTAAGGCATAGCATGATCCCGTAGAATACTTAATGAACTACCGAACTTCACCTACCGATAACTCATTAAGTACCCTACAAGGGATTTTAAAATAATTTTCTTACATTTTGGAAGTGGTGAGCATTTTGGTAGGAATTAAAAACCATTTATTCAAAGTTTAAATACTAGTAAAAATTTTTGTGTATTTTAATTTCGCCGCAAATTTTATAAAAATTTTGACAGAGTTCCGTTCGTAATTGGAGAAAACAATTCTTCAAATACTTGGAAAAAAAACACTTCCAATAACTTTCTCAACTCCCAACCTCCAATGAATCTCAAATCAACTCAATTCAATTCACTTCAAAATAATTCCACAATCCAAATCAAAATTTATCATCTCAAAATATTTAATAACTTCATTCACAAGGCATAACGTATAAAATTCACAAGTACAAGATTAATTTACAGAAGGAAACACAAAAATAATATTATTACAATTTATTTTACAACTGCTCAACTTTACATTGATACATAAAACATTGCAATATTTACATCAAAATAACTTCAAGGGTATAAAATAATACCCGTACAAAAGACCGGTGAAGTTCTCAATTCAATAGCAGCTCACTCTGCTGCTTTCTCCTTGCTCTTATCTGCGACAGCAAAATAAGCTATCGCTGAGTATAAAAATACTCAGTGGTGCACAATAAAAATTTGAAATGCAATACATAAATCATTCATTATCAAAACACAGTTTAAATATTTCTCAATCACATTTCGCAAACTATTAGAGCTCATAATAACACAATTTAGTCAAGTAATTTAAGAAACACAGTGTTGTCAAAATCATACACAACCTAAGCCATGACACAAAATTTCCGATCAATGCCGTGTTGTACACCACGACAAAGCAATCTACAACTTCACTAATCGAAATCAATGAGGGAGGTGGCTAGCTAGCTAATGAGTACTCATCCGATCTCAACCTCAACTGGCAAGCCAGAGAGGGAGGAAAATAAACGATCTCAACCCCATAAATGGAGGAGGAAAAATGTGATACTGTCATGCTAAGTGTGAACACAAAATCAATTCAAAACAATTTATTTAAATAATTTATGAGAAATCTGATCAATTTCCAAAGTCATATTTGCGATTATAAAATGGCAACACAGTACATAATTAATCACAGAAGTCAAATTTTTGAGAATAAAATATTTAAACAAGAATTATTGTGCACAGACCTGACGTGAGTCACCTTTAGACCTTGACTCAGTCTCTCCGAGCTTCCAAGTCTTTTTCAGTTGAAACACACAGTTTCATAGTGTTTCAGTACCATAACTTAGCATAAATCCAAAAATAAATTTAACTTCACTTTTACCTAGCTTTATTGTGCTAAACTCGACCTTCTTGAAATTTTTGTGTTTCAGGTTACTGTTCACTACACTATTCAAGTCAAATTGTTGACTTTTTAAGGCTTAATAGGTATGGGAACTCCAACTTCACCCATATACCACATTTTGGTCATTAAATTTGTTGGTTTTGGTCCTTTTCTCAAAGCTTAAGTCCTTTAGGCAAAATTGTCAAATTTTCAGTTTTGGTGTCCCTAATTGCACTGTTCCATTGGTCATTCTACTCTTGAAATTTGGCAAAACTTCCTTCATAGAAAATGTTCCTTTTTGTCTTAAGTTTATTCTCATTTTTGGATCACCCAAATTGGAGTTTTGTAGCTCAAGTTATGGCCATTTGAACCATGGCTGCCGGATTGGACACTACCCAGATTTTCTAGGCAATTTTGGTGTTGGCAGTTTTGGGTCACCAACTTGGGGTGGCCAAATGGCTTGGTTGCTTGCAGAATTTGGGTTTGTGTTCTTCATGAAAGTTTTAGGTCTATATCTCATCTAATCACTGGTAAAATGTCAGGTCATTTGGACCTGCCTAGCTCGAGTTATGGCTAAATGAACAAATACTGTTCATTTGATCAGTTTGTACAGGGCAGCCTGTACTTTTCCAACTTTGGTAAATTTGTTCACTAGGTTTTGGTCACTTTTTGGGCATGGTTCCTAAATGAAAATTGTGTCATTTTATGTCTATTTTCATCCCCAATTGGTACCATATCAATTGGACTTGTAAAATTTCATTTTTGATCCTTCAAAGCTGACTTGGTCATGCTGCCAGCAGCATGACCACACTCCCTCCGAATTTAACTTTAATTCCAACCATTCCAACGCAACTCATTTGGACACAAATGACCATTTTTCACTTCATAATAGGTCAAAGACATTGTTTACTCATTTCTCACATTTTTGGTTCATAAACCCTAAGTCCCAAAACCCTAGTTCACAATTTCTTTGCATTTAACCAAATCTAAACATTTCAATCTCATTACCACATTCACATAAACTTGCCTAACATAATAAATTCAATCAAAACACATGCTTTTCATCACAAACCCTTGCTGCCAGAATTTCCATCTAGTCCTCCAACAATTAATTTCTTTTCATTTTAAGTTTATTTCTAAGTTAATTAAGCTATAAACACAACTAATTCAACTAGAAAATCAAATTTAGTTTACTAACCTTAGTGAAGAATTTTCTTTCCCTTCAAACCTTTTCCTTTCTTCTTTCTTTATTCTTCAATCACCTCTTCTAGTTGCCAAAACAAGCTTTAACCATGGTAGAGTAATTTTCTATGGTGAGATTTTTGGTTTTTCAAGCTCAAAGATGAGCTTTCATGGAGGTTTTAAGGGTGAGAGAGCTTTGGGAGAAAGAGAGCTACGGGAAAGAAGAAGATGGATCTTTTTATATATATTTTTTTTTCATTTAATGTGTATTTATGGAAAATTTGACTTAGTCAAATTGTTAATTAAATTAAAATTAATTTTGATGTCATATCTTATGTCATTTGGTGATGTCATTATTCAATTTTCTTTTTTTTTTCTTTTTCTTTTATGTGTTTTTTTTAAATATTTAGTAAGACAAAATTATCCTAAAATTTAAATTTTTAATTATTAAGTTTATTGCATCATGCATGATGTCATGCATGATGTAATAAGCTTTTTCACCTTTTCCAATTTTTTTTTTTTCATATATATTTCTATTAGCTCTTTAATTTAATTCTCGATTCTGAAATTTTCTTTTCTCCGATTTTATTTGGCAGTTAGGTCAGGAGTCAGCTCTCGGGGTCAATTGACCAAATTGCCCCTCGCCGGTTCATCTCGGTTTGCAAATAATTCTATATTTCTTCCGGCTCCTTGACCTAATTATTTGACTGACTTAACAGTTCTTTTTCGTGATTTTCTCTTTTCCACTGTGTTCATAAGGTTCCTAAGGACCGCAGCGTCACATTTTACGGTTCGAAATTTGAGTTTAAAATGACTTTGCAATCCTTCTCGAGAAGGTCACCCATCGCTGTGACTCTCGGCTCGTTTAACCTTTTATGTTCTGTTTTTCTTACTTATACTTAACTAATTGGTAATTACTAATTATTTGTATTTATGGCTTCTCTAGTTGCCTTAAGTGTGGCTCTAATCCCCTTAATTGTCCGGACCGACTCCGGTCCCTGGAACAGTGAAATATACCAGGCTATACAAATAGGGGTGTTACAATTCTCCTCCCCTTAAAATAAATTTCGTCTCGAAATTTTACCTAGTATCAATCTCTGAACAGCTGTGGGTGCTGTCTCCTCATGTCCTCCTCTCGTTCCCAAGTAGCTTCTTGGCCTGAATGATGGTTCCACAACACTTTTACTAATGGTATCTGCTTGTTCCGTAGCTGCTTCACCTCATAAGCCAGAATCTTTATGGCTTCTTCCTCATATGTGAGGTCTGGATTCACTTCAATTTCTTCTACTGGTAATACATGAGATGGGTCTGATCGATACCTCCTCAACATAGACACATGGAAGACATTATGTATCTTCTCCAACTCTAGAGGTAGTGCCAACTGATATGCCAAAGGACCCACTCTTTCCAGAACCTCATATGGCCCGATAAAACGAGGGCTTAGTTTCCCCTTTTTGCCGAATCTCATAATCCTCTTCCAAGGAGAAACCTTGAGGAAAACTTTCTCACCCACTGCATACTCAATATCCCTTCTTTTCAAATCAATATAGAACTTCTGACGGTCTGATGCAGTTTTAAGTTGATCTCTGATCACCCTGATTTTCTCTTCAGTCTGTTGAACAATTTCGGGTCCAATCATTTTTCTTTCACCCACGTCATCCCAACACAACGGGGTTTTACATTTTCTGCCATACAAAGCTTCATATGGAGGCATCCCAATGCTTGATTGGTAACTGTTGTTGTAAGCAAACTCAATCAAAGGCAAGTGTGTATCCCAACTACCCTCAAACTC
Source organism: Hevea brasiliensis (assembly GCF_030052815.1). Taxonomy (NCBI): domain Eukaryota; kingdom Viridiplantae; phylum Streptophyta; class Magnoliopsida; order Malpighiales; family Euphorbiaceae; genus Hevea; species Hevea brasiliensis. Next base: position 79,841,248 of record NC_079496.1, read on the forward strand.
AATCACACAAGCTCGTAGCATATCCTCCAAAATCTGAATTACCCTCTCAGACTGGCCATCTGTCTGTGGGTGGAATGTGGTACTGAAGTTCAATCTAGTTCCTAGGGCTCTCTGAAGACTACCCCAGAATCTAGAAGTGAACCTAGGATCTCTGTCTGATACAATGGATACTGGCACTCCATGAAGTCTCACAATCTCATCAATGTACAACCTGGCCAATCTGTCTAAACTATAATCCATTCGGACTAGCAGAAAATGATCAGACTTAGTTAGTCTATCGACAATGACCCATACTGCATCATGACTCTTCTGTGTCCTCGGAAGTCCCATTACAAAATCCATAGTTATTCTTTCCCATTTCCATTCTGGCACTGGTAGTGGATGTAACAACCCAGTGGGTACTTGATGCTCTGCCTTTACTTGCTGACAAGTTAGGCATTTGGATACAAACTCTGCCACATCTCTCTTCATACCCATCCACCAGTAATGCTCCTTTAGCCCTCTATACATTTTTGTACCACCAGGGTGCATAGCAAAAGGAGACTCATGTGCTTCCTTCAAAATGATCCGCCTCAAATCAACATCATTAGGAACACACATTCTATCCTGGTGTAGCAATAGACCATCATCTCTGATTGAGAACTCTGGTTTCTTGCCCTGCCGGACTTCTTCCAATAGCTTCTGATACCTTTCATCATTCTGAATAGCCATTCTGATCTGATCAATCAACACTGGCTATACATGCCATGCAACTGTTGTCTGCCCCTCATCATTAATCTCTAAACTGGCATGTAATGATCTCAATTCATGTACCAAAGACAAAGGGGTAACCCGTAGACTTGCCATAGTCTTACAACTTAAGGCGTCAGCTACAACATTAGCTTTCCCTAGCTGATAGTCTATCAGGCAATCATAGTCTTTTATCAACTCTAACCATCTCCTCTGTCTCAAATTCAACTCTTTCTAGGTGCCCAAATACTTCAAACTCTTATGATCTGTGTAGATGTAGCACTTCTCCCCATACAAATAATGTCTCCAGATCTTAAGAGCAAACACAATGGCTACCAGCTCTAAGTCATTTGTCAGATAATTTCTCTCATGCGGCTTTAGCTGGCGTGATGCATAGGCAATGACATTTCGATCTTGCATCAATACACAACCTAACCCATTGTGAGAAGCATCGCTGTAAACTGTATATTCTTTACCCGGTGTAGGTAAAGTCAGGACTGGAGCCTCTGTCAAACATCTTTTCAATTCATCAAAACTTTGCTGGCATTTGTCCGTCCACTGAAATTTCACATCGTTTCTAAGTAGCCTGGTCAATGGAGATGCCAACATGGAGAATCCCTTCACAAATTGACGGTAGTATCCAGTTAACCCCAGAAAACTGCGAATCTCTGTGACATTTATGGGTGGCTTCCAATTAAGGACGGCTTCAATCTTGCTAGGATCTACCTTAATACCCTCTGCTGATACTATGTGCCCCAAAAAGGATATCTCCTTCAGCCAAAATTCACATTTCGATAATTTGGCGTATAGCTGTTTCTCCCTCAAAGTCTGTAGTACAATCCACAGATGTCTATCATGCTCTTCTGCATTCCTCGAATAGACCAATATATCATCAATAAATACAACAACAAACTGGTCGAGGTATGGTCTGAAGATAGTGTTCATCAGATCCATAAAAGCAGTTGGAGTATTAGTTAACCCGAATGGCATAACCAAGAACTCATAATGGCCATAGCAGGTTCTGAAGGCAGTTTTAGGAATACTTTGCTCTTGTACTTTCGGCTGATAATAACCTGATCTCAGGTCAATTTTGGAGAACACAGTTGCACCTCTCAACTGATCAAATAAGTCATCAATGCAAGGCAATGGGTATCTGTTCTTTATTGTCACCTTATTCAGCTGCCGATAGTCAATGCATAATCGGAGAGTGCCATCCTTCTTCTTTACAAATAACACCGGCGCTCCCCAAGGTGACACACTAGGGCGGATAAAGCCCTTGTTAAGCAACTCTTGCAATTGTACTTTCAATTCCTTTAGTTCTGCTGGTGCCATTCTGTATGGCGTTATGGAAATTGGGTCTACACCTGGCATAACATCAATTTCAAACTGCACTTCTCTTTCTGGAGGTAATCCTGGCAATTCATCAGGAAATACATCCGGAAAGTCACATATAGTAGGAATGTCCTTTAGTGCTGGACTCCCCACTTGGGTGTCTATCACATGTGCCAAGTACGCCTCACACCCTTTTCTAATCATTTTTTTGGCCAGTGCAGCTGAAATGATGTTTGAAGGCAATAACTGCCTCTCCCCATGTATTACTACATCACTATACTGAGAAAGACCAAAAGTGACTATCCTCAGTCTACAGTCAATCATCGCATGATGCCTGGCTAACCAATCCATGCCCAAGATAATGTCATAATCTCTGAAGGGTATTTCAATTAAATCAGATAGAAAAGTGTGTCCTTGGATCACCAAAGGACAATTCCTATATAATTTATTTACCCTGACCTCCTGGCCTAATGGACTTATTACTAGCACATCATAATCCATTGGTACACACTGAATAGCAGTAGAACACATCACACTAGCACTAACATACGAATGTGTAGAGCCAGGATCAAATAACACATGTACATGTTGGTCAATGATGGAGAAAATACCAGCTACTACGTCTGATGTTTCAGCCTCCTCCCTTTGATGCATGGTATACACTCTGACTGGTGCGCCACTGGGTACTGGCTAGTTAACAGTGCTTTGATTTCCAGGAGTGTTACCAGGACCCCTACCTTTGCCTCTACCTCTAGCAGCTGACTGTGACCCTCTAGGTGCAGAGACTTGGGCTGATCCTTCAGATGTAGCAGAAGGTCCAGACCGACACGGACTAGTACAATCTTTAGCAAAATGTTCGCTTCCTCCACAGTTAAAACATGCACCGGTGGCCTTGAAACAAACCCCACCATGAGTTCTCCCACAAGTTTCACACTATTGCACTAATAGAGCTCCTCGGGGTGCTTGCTGGGTCTGCTGACCAGACTGAGGTGGTCTTTGGCTAGAAAATCTGCCTCTGCTAGATCTACGGGAGCTGGATCCCCCAAACTATTTCCTCTTTCCAAAACCACTCTCAAATGTTTGTCCCGTAGTCTTTTCAGTCTTCTCTTTTTCTTGTATACCCTTATTTACTGCCCCTTCTGATTCTATCCTTTCCAGTTCCAGGGCCTGTGAGATCAACTCAGTGAAATTCTGATGTCAGAAACCTACAACTTGCATCCTCAAATTCGGCCTTAATCCAGACTCAAACCTCTTACATCTATCTCTGGGGGTGGAGACTAAGCTTCCAGCATAGTGGCTTAGCCTTGAAAAGTCTCTCTCATACTCTGCTATGGTTCTGTCTCCTTCTTTCAAACTAAAAAATTCTTGTAATTTCATATCTACATACGCATCAGGAACCCATTTCTGCCTGAATTCCCTCAGGAAGTCTGTCCATGTCAGCACAGGTGGCTCAACCAGGCTGTGGGGGATGGTTTTCCACTATTCATACGCATCCCCTTGCAACAAGGAAACAGAATACTCGAACTTCAGCTCTTCCGTACACTGCAGCTTTCTAAAAACCCGTTCCATTCTTTCCAACCATTGCTCTGCCTCCAGTGGATCCACAGTGCCTTTAAACTCGGTGGCCCCAAATTTCATCAATTTTTCATATTGTCGAGCTGAGGGCTGTGGTTGTGCTACAGGTACTTGCATCTGAACTTAGGGTGGCACATTACCTGCCATTTGCTGGGAAAACGTAGCCATTTGCTGTACAAACTGAGCAGGGAACTGCGATGCTGGAGTAGGAGCTGGAGTGGCTGACCCACTCACGTTCTGGAGTGCTGGGGCTTCCCCTTGAACCTCAGCCTCTACAGATTGTTCTTCGGAATGATCTCCTCCTTCCATTCCGTTTTCCCAAATTTTCTACTTCTTGAGATCAAACATAAGGAGATTGACCTCCGTTAGTGCATATTCATGATGTAAATATGTCATATGTATCAATTAAAAATACTTGAGCAGTTGTACTTATCAATAAAATATTCATACACATAGTCAAAATTTATTAAAAAAACATGCTCTGATACCACTAAAACATGTCACATCTTACTCCTCTGTAAGGCATAGCATGATCCCGTAGAATACTTAATGAACTACCGAACTTCACCTACCGATAACTCATTAAGTACCCTACAAGGGATTTTAAAATAATTTTCTTACATTTTGGAAGTGGTGAGCGTTTTGGTAGGAATTAAAAACCATTTATTCAAAGTTTAAATACTAGTAAAAATTTTTGTGTATTTTAATTTTGCCACAAATTTTATAAAAATTTTGACAGAGTTCTGTTTGTAATTGGAGAAAACAGTTCTTCAAATACCTGGAAAAAAAAAAAAACACTTCCAATAATTCACTTCCAATAATTTTCTCAACTCCCAACCTCCAATGAATCTCAAATCAACTCAATTCAATTCACTTCAAAATAATTCGACAATCCAAATCGAAATTTATCATCTCAAAATATTTAATAACTTCATTCACAAGGCATAACGTATAAAATTCACAAGTACAAGATTAATTTACAGAAGGAAATCCAAAAATAATATTATTACAATTTATTTTACAACTGCTCAACTTTACATTGATACATAAAACATTACAATATTTACATCAAAATAACTTCAAGGTTATAAAATAATACCCGTACAAAAGACCGGTGTAGTTCTCAATTCAATAGCAGCTCACTCTGCTGCTTTCTCCTTGCTCTTATCTGCGACAACAAAATAAGCTATCGCTGAGTATAAAAATACTCAGTGGTGCACAATAAAAATTTGAAATGCAATACATAAATCATTCATTATCAAAACACAGTTTAAATATTTCTCAATCACATTTCGCAAACTATCAGAGCTCATAATAACACAATTTAGTCAAATAATTTAAGAAACATAGTGTTGCCAAAATCATACACAACTTAAGCCATGACACAAAATTTCCGATCAATGCCGTGTTGTACACCACGACAAAGCAATCTACAACCTCACTAATCGAAATCAATGAGGGAGGTGGCTAGCTAGCTAATGAGTACTCATCCGATCTCAACCTCAACTGGCAAGCTAGAGAGGGAGGAAAATAAACGATCTCAACCCCATAAATGGAGGAGGAAAAATGTGATACTGTCATGCTAAGCGTGAATACAAAATCAATTCAAAACAATTTATTTAAATAATTTATGAGAAATCTGATCAATTTCCAAAGTCATATTTGCGATTATAAAATGGCAACACAGTACATAATTAATCACAGAAGTCAAATTTTTGAGAATAAAATATTTAAACAAGAATTATTGTACACAGACCTGACGTGAGTCGCCTTTAAACCTTGACTCAGTCTCTCCGAGCTTCCAAGTCTTTTTCAGCTGAAACACACTGTTTCATAGTGTTTCAGTACCATAACTTAGCATAAATCCAAAAATAAATTTAACTTCACTTTTACCTAGCTTTATTGTGCTAAACTCGACGTTCTTGAAATTTTTGTGTTTCGGGTTACTATTCACTATACTATTCAAGTCAAATTGTTGACTTTTTAAGGCTTAATAGGTATGGGAACTCCAACTTCACCCATATACCACATTTTGGTCATTAAATTTGTTGGTTTTGGTCATTTTCTCAAAGCTTAAGTCCTTTAGGCAAAATTGTCAAATTTTCAGTTTTGGTGTCCCTAATTGCACTGTTCCATTGGTCATTCTACTGTTGAAATTTGGCAAAACTTCCTTCATAGAAAATGTTCCGTATTGTCTTAAGTTTATTCTCATTTTGGGATCACCCCAATTGGAGTTTTGTAGCTCAAGTTATGGCCATTTGAACCATGGCTGCTGGATTGGACACTACCCAGATTTTCTGGGCAATTTTGGTGCTAGCAGTTTTGGGTCACCAAGTTGGGGTGGCCAAATGGCTTGGTTTCTGGTAGAATTTGGGTTTGTCTTCTTCATTAAAGTTTTAGGTCTATATCTCATCTAACCACTGGTAAAATTTCAGGTCATTTGGACCTGCCTAGCTCGAGTTATGGCCAAATGAACAAATACTGTTCATTTGGTCAGTTTGTCCAGGGCAGCCTGCACTTTTCCAAATTTGGTCAACTTGTTCACTAGGTTTTGGTCACTTTTTGGGTATAGTTTCTAAATAAAAATTGTGTCATTTTATGTCTATTTTCATCCCCAATTGGTCCCATATCAATTGGACTTGTAAAATTTCATTTTTGGTCCTTCAAAGCTGACTTGGTCATGCTGCCAGCAGCATGACCACACTCCCTCCGAATTTAACTTTAATTCCAACCATTCCAACACAACTCATTTGGTCACAAATGACCATTTTTCACTTCATAATAGGTCAAAGACATTGTTTACTCATTTCTCACATTTTTGGTTCATAAACCCTAAGTCCCAAAACCCTAGTTTACAATTTCTTTGTATTTAACCAAATCTAAACATTTCAATCTCATTACCACATTCACATAAGCTTGCCTAACATAATAAATTCAATCAAAACACATGCTTTTCATCACAAACCCTAGCTGCCAGAATTTCCATATAGTCCTCTAATAATTAATTTCTTTTCATTTTAAGTTTATTTCTAAGTTAATTAAGCTATAAACACAACCAATTCAACTAGAAAATCAAATTTAGTTTACTAACCTTAGTGCAGAATTTTCTTTCCCTTCAAACCTCTTCCTTTCTTCTTTCTTTATTCTTCAATCACCTCTTCTAGTTGCCAAAATAAGCTTTAACCATGGTAGAGTAATTTTCTATGGTGAGATTTTTGGTTTTTCAAGCTCAAAGATGAGCTTTCATGGAGGTTTTAAGGGTGAGAGAGCTTTGGGAGAAAGAGAGAAAGAGAGCTACGGGAAAGAAGAAGATGGATCTTTTTATTTTAATTTTTTTTTCATTTAATGTGTATTTATGGAAAATTTGACTTAGTCAAATTGTTAATTAAATTAAAATTAATTTTGATGTCATATCTTATGTCATTTGGTGATGTCATTTGGTGATGTCATTATTCAATTTTCTTTTTTTTTTCTTTTTCTTTTATGTGTTTTTTTTTAAATATTTAGTAAGACAAAATTATCCTAAAATTTAAATTTTTAATTATTAAGTTTTTTGCATCATGCATGATGTCATGCATGATGTAATAAGCTTTTTCACCTTTTCCAAATTTTTTTCTTTTTCATATATTTTTCTATTAGCTCTTTAATATAATTTTCGATTCCGAAATTTTCTTTTCTCCGATTTTATTTGACAGTTAGGTCAGGAGTCAGCTCTCGGGGTCAATTGATAAAATTGCCCCTCCCCGGTTCATCCCGGTTTGTAAATAATTTAATATTTCTTTCAGCTCCCTAACCTAATTATTTGACGGACTTAACAGTTCTTTTTCGTGATTTTCTCTTTTCCACTGTGTTCATAAGGGTCCAAGGGTCCTAAGGACCGCAGCATCACATTTTACGATTCGAAATTTGAGTTTAAAATGACTTCGCAGTCCTTCCCGAGAAGGTCACCCATTGCTGTGACTCTCGGCTCGTTTAACCTATTATGTTCTGTTTTTCTTACTTATACTTAACTAATTGGCAATTACTAATTATTTGTATTTATGGCTTCTCTAGTTGTCTTAAGTGTGGCTCTAATCCCCTTAATTGTCCAGACCGATTCCGGTCACTGGAACAGTGAAATATATACCAGGCTATACAAATAGGGGTGTTACACAAAGTGTCATCGTGGAAGAAAGTACTGAGGTTTGGGAGAAAGGGTAAGTTATGCCCTAGGTTCATTGGCCCATATGAAGTCATTGAACATGTGGGACCAGTGGCCTATCGGCTAGCTTTACCACCAAAACTGGATAAAATATATAATGTATTCCATGTTTCTATGCTGAGAAGATATCGCTCAGACCCTTCACATGTCATTTCCATGGAAGAGATTGAAATCCAACCGGACTTGACATATACAGAAGAACCTATATAGATCCTAGCTCGTGAAGTGAAGGAACTGAGAAATAAACAAATTCCACCGGTCAAAGTACTTTGGAGGCACCACAACACTGAAGAGGCAACTTAAGAAAGTGAAGAGACAATGAGGCAATAGTTTCCTCAACTATTTGCATCAGGTAAATTTCGAGGACGAAATTTTTATTAGAGGGGAAGAGTTGTAACATCCTCACTTTAGCTAGTCCGTACAGTCTACTGTTCCGGTGACCAATGTCAGTCCGGGCAGCTAGAATGTTTGAAATTTTAAATAGACTAGAGTGAGGAGTTATAAAGAAACTAAATAATGCTCATAAAAATCCAGTAAAAATTTTAGAAACGAAATACACTGAGGATAAACGAGCCGAAACACCAAGGATGAGTAACCCGAAGGGGAAGTGACGGTGAAGGCCGTTAGCAACCCTAGACCCTGGGGAAAAATTATAAAATAATTATTGAGACTTCAGGGAAGGGTCATTGAGGTTCTTATAGCATTAGAATGCTAAGAAAATGCTTAGAAAAATTTTTCTATCAGTACACACAATTTTGGCTCGTTAAGCCAAACGGAGGGCATTTTGGTCATTTCATCTTCAGAGATGATTTTTGGCCAACTTGTCTAGTTAAATAAATAATTTATATAACATAAAATATGAATAAATGTTATCAAAAATTTAATTGAAGTTAAACAGACAAGAAATAGAGAGAAAATGAAAGAAAATGGGATTATGACATCATAATGATGTCATTAAAATTCTCCCAACCAATCTAATGTTGACACATGGCATAAAATTATTTAAAAGAGACCAAATGGGCTGAAAATGAAAAAAAAAATTCAGAACTCTCCTCTTTCTTCTTCTCTTTGCCGTAACACTCTCACCATTGCTAACCATAAATAAGCTTTTCAAAGCTTGATTCCCTTAACTTTTACCCAATAAACCCTAACCTAGCAACATAAAAAAGTGTTCTTAAACCTTGGAGAGTCTTTTGGGAGCAAAAAGAAAGGAAAAAGAGGAACCCTAGCAAGTGGAAAATCTCACTCCATTAAAGGTTTGTGACCTAACCTTAGTTTTTAATTCAAATTCATGTTTATGGACTATCAATAAGTGCAAATGACAAAGAAATTGATGAAATATCATTTGTATGCCATTCCTAAATTTCAGTAGCCTTGGTTGGGGTATGCTTGTGATGAGTTTTATGGAGCTAACATGCTAGTATGGCTGCCCTTAATATGCATCTTGTAAGTGGATTGATGAAATGCAATGAAAATGCATGGTTTGTAATGTTTGAGTTAGGGTTTGGGGTGGAAAAATGAGACTTTGGTCATGTGATGATGAAAGTAGGTTTTAATGGTCAATTAGTGACCATTTGGTTCTGTTTAAATCAAAAAGGAAGTGAATTGTGCAGTGGGATTGGAGTTTGGTGTGGCTGCCCTTGGTGACCTGCAAGAATGGGCATGAGTCTAGCAGGTTTGGGCAGAAATAACTAAAATTATAGAGGTTCAATTGGTGCAAGGCTAATTGGACATGAAACTAGACATATAATGGCACAACTTTGGTGAAGAAACCATGCCCACAAAACAAAACCAAGTTGACCAAAAGATTGTCCAAATCCGGGTAACCTGCATTCTGCCTGGGCAAAATGACTAAATGAACAGTATTTAGTCATTTGGCCATAACTCAGTGTAGAAAGGTTCAATTGACCTGAAATTTTACCAGCAACAAACTAAGATATAGATCAACAACTTTCATGAAGAAAGTTAACCCAAATTATGACCATAACATATTCAAAAAGTGACCTGAAGTCACTGCTCCTAACACTATAGATTTGGTCAGTCCATAAATTCTGGAAAAATCATAATCCGGCCAGTTGTGGTTTTTGGGCCATAACTTGAGCTACAAAACTCCAAATGGCATGATTCAAAAAAGGAAATGCAACTAGACAAAATGAGGAACAACTTTCATGTCGATCATTTTACCAAATTCCCACTACAAAAATGACTAATGGAACAGTAAAAACAAAGTATGAAAATTGAAAATTCTGTCCAATTAACATTAAGCTTAGAAATGGTATTGGCAACCAATACTAACAATTTTAAAATGAAAAATGTGGTATGTTGATGATATTTAAATCAATATACCTATTATCAATGCAAAAGTCAACATTTTAGTTGACTAATGAAAGGAATAGTAGCCATAAAATTTCAATTTCTAAGAATTACATAAATTAAAATTATTAAATGCCCTAGTAGGCCTAATGTGATTGGTTTCGATAGGTTGGCATGCCAATAGGGTTCTGTTAGCAGTACTGCATATGGCTTCATGCTATTCTGTATTTTATGGCCTCACATGCCATTTTGTGATAAAATAGCCTTTGGCTATGTTGATTGAGATATTAAACTTGGGTTTTATCCCTCATAATTATTACAGCTTATTAGCTGCTCTGTTGCACACCGGGAGACACAATGTGACCGATGGTGTGATAGTCCGAGGTACTTAGTACCCAATGCCAGTTTACCCGTTTATCCAGTCTAGTCAACTAGTATAGGTTACTCGGGCAATGATAATAAACCTTACCAAATTTTAATCGAATAATACTGCAATAAATATTAGAAATTAAGTCTACCAAAAATGTAAACATACATTCTGCATATTTATTTTATTTTATTTTATCACCACTAAGCAGAATTACTTGCCACGCGTCGCTTTTGCCCAGCAGACATCAGATAGGGTGAGCCTTCAGATTTGCATCCGGAGTCCAGAGTCACCTCACATCTGCAGTGCATATGGTAGGACATTAGGGCTGTGGTGTAGCATTTTGTATTTTGTATTTTGTATTAGTTTTGGATTGTAACTATAAACTCTTGAAATTATTTGATGATGTAAATATATGAAATTTCATATTATTGAAATTTTCTGTATAATGTATGTTGATAAATGAAAAGTTGAGAAATATTTATGAATGAGCTTCCAGTGATGATGTGAATAGAAAAGAAAAATTTCTGAAAATAATATTGAGATTTTGAGATTGAGTTGAGATATATATGTATAATGGAGTTTGGATTTGGAAATTATATAGGAAGTGTTTTTAAACAGGTTCAGAAGAACTGTTTTTCCAATTTATAGCCAGCACTCTGCCGGATTTTCTATAAAAATTTTAGAAAAATTCAGATTTATCAAAAATTGTAAATAAATGAATTAAAAGGGATAAATTGTAATTAAAACATGAATTGATGCTCCGGCACACTGAGTGGCATATCCTGCTCGGCTGCACTGTAGACGGGTAAGGAGTGTCACACTTATGGCAAGATTCATGGGGGAGAATGCTATTGGGCAACAGGAGCCTACTTTAACTATGGAGGCAAGGGCCATCTTGCTAAAGACTACACTAGTGCTCCTAGATTCAGTCCAGCTCCTACTACTGTAGAAGTATCTATTCAGAGTCCTGCTACCAGAGGTTCACACCCAGTTAGTAGAGGAAGAGGCAGAGGTAGAGGCAATGCTTTAAGCAGTTAGGGTACTGTTGGTCAGTCAGCACAAGGAAGTGCTTCAGCCAGGGTTTATACGATGAGACAGCGAGAAGAGGCTAAGACTTCTGACATTGTGGCTGGTACATTCTCTATCTCTGATCAAGAAGTATTTGTGTTGTTTGATCCAGGTTCAACCCACTCATATGTTAGTGCTAGCATAGTAACTCACTTACTGTTCCGTGTGTCAAAATGGGTTTTGAAGTGCCAGTAACTAGTCCATTAGGACAAGAGGTTTGGGTCAACAGAATCTATAGAGACTGTCCTTTGGTGATCCAAGGACATTTTTTTCTGTCAGATTTGATTGAAATGCCCTTCAGAGATTATGATATTATCTTGGGCATGGATTGGTTAGCCAGGCATCACGCTGTGATTGATCAGAGAAAACGATCACTTTTGGTCTCCCTCTGTACGGTGATGTGGTAATACATGGGGAGAGGCAATTACTGCCATCAAACATCATTTTGGCTACACTAGTCAGAAGGATGATCAGAAAGGGGTGTGAAGCATACTTGGCACATGTGATAAACACCCAGGTGGGGAGTCCAGCACTAAGGGACATTTCTACAGTATGTGACTTTCCGGATGTGTTTCCCGATGAATTGCTAGGATTACCTCTAGAATGAGAAGTGCAGTTTGAGATTGATGTTATGCCTGGTGTGGACCCAATCTCCATAACACCATATAGAATGGCACCAGCAGAATTGAAAGAGTTGAAAGTGCAATTGCAAGAGCTACTTGATAAGGGCTTTATCCGCCCTAGTGTGTCACCTTGGGGAGCGCCAGTGTTGTTTTGTAAAGAAGAAAGATGGCACTCTCCGGTTATGCATTGACTATCGCCAGTTAAATTAGGTGACAATAAAGAATAGATATTCATTGCCCCGCATTGATGACTTGTTTGATCAGTTGAGGGGTGCAGCTGTGTTCTCCAAAATTGACCTATGATTAGGTTATTATCAGCTGAAAATACAAGAGCAGAGTATTCCTAAAACTGCCTTCAGAACCCGCTATGCCCATTATGAGTTCTTGGTCATGCCATTCGGGTTAACTAATGCTTTGGCTGCTTTTATGGATCTGATGAACACTATCTTTAGACCATACCTCGACCAATTTGTTGTGATATTCATAGATGATATATTGGTCTATTCGAGGAGTGCAGAAGAGCATGATGGACATCTGCGGATTATACTACAGACTTTGATGGAGAAATAACAATATGCTAAATTGTTGAAGTGTGAATTTTGGTTGAAAGAAATATCCTTCTTGAGGCACATAGTATCGGCAGAGGGCATCAAGTGTAACACCCCTATTTGCATAGCCTGGTATATTTTACTATTCCGGTGACCGGTGTCGGTCCGGATAATTAAGAAGATTAGAACCACATCTAAGATAACTAGATAAGCCCTAAATACAAATAATTAGTAATTGTCAATTAGTTAAGTATAAATAAGAAAAACAGAACATAAGAAGTTAAATGAGCCGAGAGTCACAATGATGGGTGACCTTCTCGAGAAGGACTGCGAGGTCGATTTAAACTCAAATTTCTAACCGTAAAATATGATGCCGCGGTCCTTAGGACTATTGCGAACACATTGGAGAATAAAAAATCACGAAAAAGAATTGTTAAGCCGGTCAAATAATTAGGTCAGGGATCCAAAAGAAATATTGAATTATTTACAAACTGGGTCGAACCGGCGAGGGGCAATTTGGTCAATTGACCCCTAGAGCTGACTCCTGACCTAACTGTCAAATAAAATTGGAGAAAAGAAAATTTCGGAGTCGGGAATTAAATTAAAGAACTAATGAAAAAATAAATAAAAAAAAGGAAAAAGAAAAAGTGAAAAAGTGATGACATCATGCATGATGCAACAAACATTATAATTAAAATTTTAATTTTGGATAATTTTTGGTCTTCCTAAAGGTTAAAAACATAAAAGAAAAAGAAAAAAATAAAAAAACAACAAAAGTCTTCTTCCTCACCCATAACTGTCTCTCATCCCTCACCCTCTCCCTCACCAAAACCTCCATTGAAGCTCATTTTTGAGCTTGAAGAAAATCAAATCCCACCATAGAAAATTTACCTAACATGATTAAACCTTGTTTGGGCAACTAGAAAAGAAGATTGATCAAGAAAGTTTGGAAGAAGAGTGAAAGATTTGGAAATTTGAAATTCAAAGTGAGGTTAGTAATCTAAATTATAATATTTTAGTTAAATGTTTATGTTCTTAGTTGAATAAACCTAGAAATATATTTAAAATGAGAAGAAAACATCTTTGGAAGACTATGTGTGATTTTGGCTAGCCATAGATTTATGAGAATATGATGTGTTTTGATTGAATTAAAAGTGTATGTAAGCTTAAATGAGTGTGTAGGTAATGTGTATACATTTTAATTTCAAGAATTAAGTCAAGTAGCAAAGTTAGGGTTTTAGACCTAGGGTTTGGAAGACAAAATTTTGAGAATTGGTCAAAAGGTGTGTTTGACCTAGTTTGGGCTGAAAAATGGTCATGTGTGACAAATTGTGATGTGTAGGAAGTGTTAGAACCAAATTGAAATTCGGATTGGATATGGTCATTATGCAGGCAGCATGACCAAGGTCCCTTTCAGAGACCAAAACTGAAAATTTACCAACCCAATTGGTGTGATTCCAATTGGGGATGAAACTAGACACAAAATGACACATTCTTCATTTAGGAATCATGCCCAAAAAGTGACCATAGCATAGTGAACAAATTGACCAAATCTGGACTTAGGTATTCTACCCTATACAAAATGACCAAATGAACAGTATTTGTTCATTTAGCCATAACTTGGGCTAGGTAGGTCTAAATGACCTGAAATGTTACCAGTAGAAAGCTGAGATATAGTCCTACAAATTTCATGAAGAATAAAAACCCAAATTATGCCCTTAACCAAGTCATTTAGCCACCCAAAGTTGGTGACCTAAAACTGCCAGAACCAGTTTTGGTGCCCATAAATCTGGGTTAGGGCAATCTGGCCAGCCATGTCCAAATGGCTATAACTTGAGCTAAAAAACTCCAATTGGAGTGATTCAAAAAGGATAATAAAGTTAAGACAATAAGGAACAATTTCTATGAAGAAAACTTGGCCAAATTCTAACAGTAACATGACCAATGGAACAGTGCAAAATAGGTCACCAAAACTAAAAATTTGAAAGTTTGCCTAAAAGGCTTAAGTTTTGAGAAAATGACCAAAACTAATAAGTTTGGTAACCAAAATGTGGTATGTGAGTACAGTTAGATTTTCCATACCTATTAAGCATAAGAAAGTCAATATTTTGACTTGAATAGTACCATGAATAGTAACCTTAACATGAAAATGTTCAAGGATGAAGTTTAATCTATAGGAATTAATTTTTGGAATTATTGTGAGGCAAAGTTACCGAGACACTAAAAATTTTGTGTTTCAGCTGAAAAAGACCCGAAAGGTCTAAGGGACTGAGTCAAAGCCTAGAGGCGACTCACATTAGGTTTGTGCACAATAAACTTTAATTTATCGTTTTCTCATAGAAAATTTGTTTAGTTATGCATTGTGAAATTATTGTGTTAATTATGGGTTTTGAGAACTATTGTATTGCCACTTTGGGAATGGAATTTTGACTTTGGAAATCGAATGTGTTTTGCATAAAATATTTAAATAACTTGATTTAAATTGTTTTTAATTCACATGGCATGGTAATATTAATATGTTCCTCCTCCACTTGTGGGGTGAGTTTGATAGTTGATTACTTTCCTCTCTCTTTGGCTTCCCAGTCTGAGGGGTGAGTTTGGATGAGTACTCATTAGCTAGCTAGCCACCTCCCTCATTGATTTCGATTAGTGGGGTGAGTTTGCCTTGTTGTGGTGTACAACAAGGCATGTTGGGAAATTTTGTGTCATGACCTAAGTTATGTTATTGATTGGCAATACTATGATTATTAAATTGTTTGATCAAATTTGTGTTATATTAAGTTTTGAAATTTGTGAAATGTTTAAATTGTTATTTGAAAAAAAATTTGTCAAATGTGATTGTGAAATATTTGAACTATGAATTAATGACAAATGTTTTATATTTTGCATTTTATATTTATTGTGCACCACTGAGTATTTTTATACTCAGCGATAGCTTTTTTTGCTGTTGCAGATAGAGAAAAGGACATAGCAGCAGAGTGAGCTGCTACAGTCAGAAAGGAGCACAGTTGAAGAATTTTTATATGGGTATTTGTTAATACATTTGTAATTATTTTGATGTAAATGATTTAGTGTCATATGTATTAAGGTAGATTGAGCAGTTGTACAGTCAATGTATAATAATATTATTTTTGAGATTTTGCGTCTATAAATTAACTTATGAATGTAAATTAAATATTTAAAATGCAATGTGCATGAGTTTATAAAATGTTTTGAGATATCAATTCTTGATTTGAAATTTAGATTTTGAATTGAAGTGTTGCTATTGCTGTTAATTTGAAGTTTGTTGGCTGCAAATGGGGTTGAAATTAATTATTTAGAAGTCTTTTTCACAGATTTTGAAGAACTATTTTTCCCAAATACAGACGGCACTCTGTCAAAATTTTTATAAAATTTGCGAAAAAATAAAATGGGATAAAAATCTTAACTAGTTTTCAAACTTTAATAAAATATTTTTAATTCTTACCAAAACGCTCACTACTTTAAAAAAAGTAAGAAAATTGTTTTAAAATCCTTTGTAGTATATTTAATGGGTTACCAATAGGCAAAGTACGGTAGTTCATTAGATGTACTACGGGATCATGTTACATCTTACAGAAGGGTTGGGTGTGACATCAAGGTAGATCCAAGTAAGATAAAAGCTATCCTTAATTGGAGACCACCCAGAAATATCATGGAGATTCGCAGTTTTCTAGGTTTAGCTGGATACTACCGTCGTTTTGTGAAGGGATTTTCCATTTTAGCATCTCCATTGACCAAATTACTTCGAAAAGATGTGAAATTTTAGTGGACGGATAAATGCCAGCAGAGTTTTGATGAGTTGAAAAGGTGTTTGACTGAGGCTCTAGTCCAGACTTTATCTACTCTGGGTAAAGAATACACAATTTAAAGTGATGCTTCTCACAATGGGTTAGGTTGTGTATTGATGCAAGATCGAAATGTCATTGCCTATGCATCACGCCAGCTAAAACCGTATAAGAGTGCCACAAATTTTATAAATATGAATTTATCCGCAAATTTTATAGAAAATCTGGCAGAGTGCCGGCTGTAAATTGAAAAACAGTTCTTCTGAACCTATTTAAAAACACTTCCAAAATAATTTCTAAATCCAAACTCCATTATGCACATTCAAGTCAATCTATAAAATCTCAATCTCAAATCACAATACTATTTTCAAAACTTTTTCTTTTCACTTCATTGCTGGAAGCATATTCATAAATATTTCTCGACATTTCATTTATCAAACATACATTATGCAGAAAATTTCAATAATATGAAATTCATATATTTACATCATTACATAATTAGAAGAATTTATAGTTACAAACCAAAGCTAATACAAAATGCAAAATATAAAATGCTACCCAAAATCCTAATGTCGTACCATATGCAGTGCAGATGTGAGGTGACTCTGGACTCCGGATGCAGCTCTGAAGGATCACCCTGTCTGGTGTCTGCTGGGCTCCCTAACTAGGTCTCCAGTACCTGCGCGTGGCAAAAGCGACGCGCTAAGCAATTCTGCTTAGTGGTGATAATATAAAATAAAATAAAGTAAAATATAATATTAACTTCTTCATGCATTTTATTAATTGTTTCCTTGATGATTTTGAGCTTCTTTGTATTTTATTGTAATCATTCTTGATATTTAATTTCCGTATTTTCCTTAATAATCGGTTCAATTACAATTATACTTTTTCATGCACAAGTAACCTATACAAGTTGACTGGACTGGATAAATGGATAAACTAGCACTGGGTACCAGGTACCTCGAGCCGTCACACCGTCGGTCACAATGTGTCTCCCGGTGTGCAAACAGAATGGCTAATAAAGCCATAAAAGCAATAAGGCATAAAGCCAAGTAAAACATCATAATCAGTATAGCCATAGGCTATCACATCACAGAATGGCATTGAAGCCATACATCATACGCAGTACTGCTATCAAAACCCTATTGGCAAGCCAAGCTATCCAAACCAATCTTGTTAGGTATAATAGGGCATATTACATTTTTAAGTTTTACAATTTTTGAATTTCAAGTTTTAGTGTTACTATTCACTTACATTAGTCAACCAAAATGTTGACTTTTGCATAGACAATAGGTACATTGGTTTTAATACTCCCAACATACCATATTTTGCATTTAAAATTTGTTGGTATTGGTTGCCAATACCATTTCTAAGCTTAATGTTAATTAAGCAGAATTTTCAGTTTTCATGCTTCATCTTTACTGTTCCGTTAGTCATTTTTGCAATGAGAATTTGGCAAAATGATCAACATAAAAGTTGTTCCTTATTTTGTCTAGTTGAATTTCCTTTTTTGATTCACTCAATTTGGAGTTTTGTAACTCAAGTTATGGTCCAAAAACGGCAACTGGCCGGATTGAAATTTTTTTAGACTGACCATATCTACAGTGCAGTGAATAGTGACTGCAACTCCCTTGTTGGATAGGTTCTACTCATAATTTGGGTTAGGTTTCTTCAAGAAAGTTATTGGTCTATATCTCAGCTTGTTGCAGGTAAAATTTCAGGTCAATTGGACCTTTCTACATTGAGTTATGGCCAAATGAACAATCACTGTTCATTTGGTCATTCTGCAGAAACAGACTGCAGGTCACTTGGATTAGAGCAAGCTTTTGGTCCACTTGGTTTGGTTTTATGAGCATGGTTTCTTCACCAAAGTTGTGAAATTATGTGTCTAGTTTCATGTCCAATTGGCCTTACACCAATTGAACCTCTACAATTCAAGTTATGGCTACCCAAACCTGCTAGACTCAAGTCCAATTCTGCAAGTCACTCCACTTTCATGGCAGCCACACCAAAGCCAATCCCATCACTCAACACACTTCATTTTTAATTTAAACAGAACTAAATGGTCACTAATTGACCATTAAAACCTATTTTCATCATCACATGATCAAAATCTCATTTTTCCACCCCAAACCCTAACTCACACATTACCCTTCATGCATTTTCATTGCATTTCTTCAATACACTTAGTAAATACATATTATGGGCAGCCATGATAGTCTTTTAATTTCATTAAACTCAACACAATCAAACCCTAACCATGGCTACCAAAAATCTAGGGTTTGCATCCCAATGGTATTCAACAATTTTTCTTTGCAATTTACACATATTCAAGTTCTTTACATGAATTTAAAAAAAAATTCATGGTTGGGTCACTAACCTCAAAGGAGTGAGATTTTCCCACTTGCTAAAGCTCTTGTTTTCCTCTTCTTTTTTGCTCCCAAAAGAATCACCAAGGTGTAAGAGCAAGTTTTTATGTTAAGAAATTTAAGTTTTAATGGATAGAAACCCAAGAAATCAAGCTTGGGTAAAGCTTGGTTATGGAGGGAAATGGTGGAGGTTTTACGTCAAGGAGAATAAGAGAGAGGAGGACTGATTTTTCTTCTTCACTTTCTGCCCATTTAGTCTCTTTTATATACCTTAGTGACATGTGTCAACACTTGATTGGGTTGGAGACTTTTAATGACATCCTTATGATGTCATAATTTCAATTTCTTGCATTTTTCCATCCTTTTCTTGTCCATTTAATTTCAATTAAATTTTTAACAACACTTAATCATATTTTTTGTTATATAAATAATTTATTTAACTGGACAAGTTGGCCCAAAAATCATCTCTGAAGACGAAATGATGAAAATGCCCTCCATTTAGCGTAACGGGCCAAAATTGTCTTTACCGATTGAAAAAATTTTCTAAGTATTTTCTTGGCATTCTAATGCCATAAAAACCTCAATGACCCTTCTCTGGAGTCCCAAAAATTATTTTATAGTTTTTTTTTTGGGCGTTCTAGTTGTCCGAACTGACACTGGTCACTGGAACAGTATACTGTACGGACTAGCTAAAGTGAGGATGTTACAACTCTTCCCCTCTAAGAAAAATTTCGTCCTCGAAATTTACCTGACTTAAGTAATTGTGGAGTTGCTACCTCCTTGTTTCTTCACTTCCTTGTATCGCCTCATCAGTGTCTGGGTTTGGCTCTTCCTGAGCTTCTATAGCATATACTTGTGGTGCCACCCTGACTTCGGGCCTTTTTACTGTCTCAGAAACAATCTTCTGTGAAATGTCAGCCGTTTCTGCTCTACCCGATCTTTTACCCCTTTGAACTGTAGGGGAAGGTTTATCAACTTGTACCGGAGCTATTGAACCACTTCTCTGAGGGAAATCTCTTATGAAATGATCCGTAGCCCCACACTTGAAATACTCTCCAGTTAACAGTCGACACTCCCCTCTGTGTCTCCTACCACAATGCATACATTCAGGCACTAGGGTTGATCCCCTTGTTATTGTGCTCAGGGAGCAAGCTATAGATATTCCAATCTAGCTTCTGTGGCCCTGTGTCTGATCTTGTGAACTAGAACCTTTAAACTTCTTACTATCAGTCGATATACTTGACTGCCCTGGTCCAAATTCCCTCTTACGCTGCCTATCTTTCTTATTTTGTTCACTTACCCTGACCCTTTCCACTTTTTATGCAGCATCTACTAGCTTAGCAAAATCCGTGATCTCCAGTGCTGTGATCATGACTTTGATGTTGTCATTGAGCCCTTCTTCAAACCTTCGACACCTCTCGGCCTCTGTAGGGACTATCTCCCTTCCATATCGGCTCAGTCTGACAAACTCACGCTCATACTCAGTCACTGACAACTGTCTCTGTCTCAGACTGATAAATTCCCTTCTTCGCTCTTTTAAATACACTTTGCTCACATATTTCTTCCTGAACTTTGTGAGGAAGAATTCCCAGGTGATCCGTTTAGGTTGCACCTCACTGGTTACGTGTCCCACCACTGATATGCATCATCCTAAAGTAGGGACACAAAACCCACCAGGTTCTGCTCGAGGGTGTAATTTAGCTGTTTCAGCACTCTGATGGTTCTGTCCAACCAGTTTTCTACGGCCATGGGATCATCCTCCCTCTTCCCAAAGAAGTCTACAGCCCCATGCTTCCTCAACTTCTCCAAATGAGATTTCTGTGGTACTGGTGGTGGTTGTGGCTGTGGTTGTGGTGATGGAATTGCCCCCATCATTTGCCGGTAAAACTTGGTCATTTGTTGAAACAGAGCAAACTGAGGTTGGGCAGGTGCCTCAGCTGCTGGTGGAGCAGATTCTCCTTTGCCCCCAGACTTAGCCCTTAGTGGAGCATGACTCTCCACCTCTTCATCAACTGCTCTTTGCGAAGCAGGATCCATATCCTATTCAAAATAAGAAAACAAACAGATCTGCATCAGCGTCACCTCAACACTTACAAATGCAATGCAATGTTATGTACTCTATCTAGGCCTAGAAACACCTAAATCGATGCTCTGATACCACTAAATGTGACACCCCTTACCCGTCTACAGTGTAGTTGAGCAAGTTATGCCACCCAGTGTGCCGGAGCACCAATTTATGTTTCTATTACAATTTATCCCTTTATAATTCATTTATTTTCAATTTTGATAAATCTGAATTTATCCGTAAATTTTATAGAAAATCTGGCAGAGTGCCGGCTGTAAATTGAAAAACAGTTCTTCTGAACATGTTTAAAAACACTTCTAAAATAATTTCCAAATCCAAACTTCATTATACACATTCAAGTCAATCTATAAAATCTCAATCTCAAATCACAACACTATTTTCAGAACTTTTTCTTTTCACTTCATTGCTGGAAGCACATTCATAAATATTTCTCAACATTTCATTTATCAAACATACATTATACAGAAAATTTCAATAATATGAAATTTCATATATTTACATCATTACATAATTACAAGAATTTATAGTTACAACCCAAAGCTAATACAAAATGCAAAATATAAAATGCTACCCAAAATCCTAATGTCCTACCATATGCAGTGCAGATGTGAGGTGACTCTGGACTCCGGATGCAGCTCTGAAGGCTCACCCTGTCTAGTGTCTGCTGGCTCCCACCTAGGTCTCGATACTGCGTGGCAAAAGTGACGCGCTAAGCAATTCTGCTTAGTGGTGACAATATAAAATAAAATAAAGTAAAATCTAATATTAACTTCTTCATGCATTTTATTAATTATTTCCTTGATGATTTTGAGCTTCTTTGTATTTTATTGTAATCATTCTTGATATTTAATTTCCGTATTTTCCTTAATAATCGGTTCAATTACAGTTATACTTTTCCATGCCCAAGTAACCTATACAAGTTGATCGGACTGGATAAATGGGTAAACTAGCACTAGGTACCAGGTACCTCGGGCCGTCACACCATCGGTCACAATGTGTCTCCCGGTGTGCAAACAGAATGGCTAATAAAGCCATAAAAGCAATAAGGCATAAAGCCAAGTAAAACATCATAATCAGTATAGCCATAGGCTATCACATCACAGAATGGCAATGAAGCCATACATCATACGCAGTACTGCTATCAAAACCCTATTGGCAAGCTAAGCTATCCAAACCAATCTTGTTAGGTATAATAGGGCATATTACATTTTTAAGTTTTACAATTTTTGAATTTTAAGTTTTGGTGTTACTATTCACTTACATTAGTCAACCAAAATGTTGACTTTTGCATAGACAATAGGTATATTGGTTTTAATACTCCCAACATACCACATTTTGCATTTAAAATTTGTTGGTATTGGTTGCCAATACCATTTCTAAGCTTAATGTTAATTAAGCAGAAATTTCAGTTTTCATGCTTCATTTTTACTGTTCCATTAGTCATTTTTGCAGTGGGAATTTGGCAAAATAATCAACATGAAAGTTGTTCCTTATTTTGTCTAATTGAATTTCCCTTTTTGATTCACTCCATTTAGAGTTTTGTAGCTCAAGTTATGGTCCAAAAACGACAACTAGCCGGATTGAAATTTTTCTGGACTGACCATATTTACAGTGCAGTGAATAATGACTGCAACTCCCTTGTTGGATAGGTTCTGGTTATAATTTGGGTTAGGTTCCTTTATGAAAGTTGTTGGTCTATATCTCAGCTTGTTGCTGGCAAAATTTTAGGTTAATTGGACCTTTCTACATTGAGTTATGGCCAAATGAACAATCACTGTTCATTTGGTCATTCTGCAGAAACAGACTGCAGGTCACCCGGATTAGGGTAAGCTTTTGGTCTACTTGTTTTAGTTTTATGAGCATGGTTTCTTCACCAAAGTTGTGCCATTATGTGTCTAGTTTCATGTCCAATTGGCCTTGCACCAATTGAACCTCTACAATTCAAGTTATGGCTGCCCAAACCTGCTGGACTCAAGTCTAATTCTGCTGGTCACTCCATTCTGTAGGTCACTTTCATGGCAGCCACACCAAACCCAATCCCATCACTCGACACACTTTATTTTTAATTTAAACAGAACTAAATGGTCACTAATTGACCATTAAAACCTATTTTCATCATCACATGGTCAAAATCCCATTTTTCCACCCCAAACCCTAACTCACACATTACCCTTCATGCATTTTCATTGCATTTCTTCAATCCACTTAGTAAATACATATTATGGGTAGCCATGATAGTATTTTAATTTCATTAAACTCAACACAATCAAACCCTAACCATGGCTACCAAAAATCTAGGGTTTTCATCCCAATGGTATTCAACAATTTTTCTTTGCAATTTACACATATTCAAGTTCTTAACATGAATTTAAAGAAAAATTCATGGTTGGGTCACTAACCTCAAAGGAGTGAGATTTTCCCACTTGCTAAAGCTCTTGTTTTCCTCTTCTTTTTGCTCCCAAAAGAATCACCAAGGTGTAAGAGCAAGTTTTTGTGTTGAGAAATTTAAGTTTTAAAGGATAAAAACCCAAGAAATCAAGCTTGGGTAAAGCTTGGTTATTGAGGGCAATGGTGGAGGTTTTACGTCAAGGAGAAGAAAAGAGAGGAGGTCTGATTTTTCTTCTTCACTTTCTGCCCATTTAGTCTCTTTTATATACTTTGGTGACATGTGTCAACACTTGATTGGGTTGGAGACTTTTAATGATATCCTTATGATGTCATAATTTCAATTTCTTGCATTTTTCCATCCTTTTCTTGTCCATTTAATTTCAATTAAATTTTTAACAATATTTAATCACATTTTATGTTATATAAATAATTTATTTAACTGGACAAGTTGGCCCAAAAATCATCTCTGAAGACAAAAATGACCAAAATGCCCTCCATTTGGAGTAATGGGCCAAAATTGTCTTTATCGATTGAAAAATTTTTCTAAGTATTTTCTTAGCATTCTAATGCTATAAGAATCTCAATGACCCTTCTCTGGAGTTCCAAAAATTATTTTATAATTAATTTTTTTTTTCCGAGCGTTCTAGCTGTCCGGATCGACACTGGTCACCGGAATAGTATACTGTATGGACTAGCTAAAGTGAGGATGTTACACAGTGTCATGACCATATATTTGAATACCTCACTAGCATGACTAGTGGGGGAAATTAGTTTCGAATTTTGATTCCTTCTCTGGCTGAAGTGTTGAGGTGTGTGCCAGTAGAAGAAGAAAAAGAATGGGTTCCCATATATTTGAGCTAGCTAGCCTTGTGATGTGACTTCTCATAAGCCTTTGGCTATTGAGATTAATATGTTTCGAATGGCATGATATAACTGTGTGTTTTTATGAAATTTGTTTTGAGACTTTTGAAATGAAATTATTTGGATTAAAATTTTGTAAATCATGTTTTGAATTTTATATCTCATGTTCAGTTTAATTTTTGAATGAATATAACTTAAATTCCGCATAAAGAATATTTTAGTATATTGTGCACCACTGAGTCCTAGTACTCAGCGATGGCTGTTATTGCTGTCGCAGATATAGAGACTAGAAGAGCAGCGGAGTGAGCTGCTGAGGATTGTGGAGCTACCTTCCCTGAAGTTTATCGGGTATATTTTATACCCTGATTGTAAAAATTATTTTGATGTATATAATGTATGTAAATGTAAAAAATGGTCATGAGTAGTTGTACAAAACTTGTAATAAATTTTAGTTTGGATTTTTCCTAACGTAAATTTTGGAATGATGTATGTAAATTATTTTATCTTAACTGAAATATGAATGGAAGTATTTTGTTTTAATTTGAATAAAATTACTTAGTAGTATTTTTGATGATGTTGAATTTTGGAATTTGAGAAATGATGTTGAAATTGGTTGGGATGGATGTTGAATTGATGAAGTTGATGAGATAAATCATTTGAAGTGCTTTTTACAGGTATTTGAAGAACTGTTTTCTCAAAATATAGACGGCACTCTGCCGAAATTTTTACAAAATTTGCAGAAAAATAAAATGGGACAAAAATCTTAACTAGTTTTTAAACTCTAATTAAATGTTTTAATACCTATTAGAAAATGCTCACCACTTATAAAAGTAAAAAAATTAATTTAAAATCCCTTGTAGGGTACTTAATGAGTTATCGGTAGGTGAAGTTCGGTAGTTCATTAGGTATTTTACGGGATCATATTATGCCTTACAGAGAGGCAAGGTGTGACACTGGATATACGGGAGTATACTAGTTAAATATCCACATGTCTAACATGTATACATCTGTCATGTCAGTCACAAGGCCAAAAATAAAATCAGGCATAATGGCATAAAGCCAGTAGAACAACCATCTTAGACATATAATTTCTATCAATGATTATTTCTGTGGGCAGTACTACAATCTGTAATCCCTAATTGGTATGCCAATCGATCCATGCTATATATATAAGTCTAGGTATACTTTGGACAAATTAGTATTATTATGTACTTGTAGTTTCATTATTTCATGTTATGTACTAATTGTGTTTCATAGCATTTTCATGTCACTTGTAATGGAAAACATAAGTCCCACATACATATTCATGTCATATTTATGTTTAGAAAGTCATTTTGATTAATTTCACATCATATGCTAAGTTGTTTTATGAACCTTTCTCAAGGTCCAGATTTGGTGTCTTTACTTCACCTAACAAATTAGTTAAGATGTGGCCACTGTTTGGTCACACTTCCTTCATCGAAGTTGTTCTTCTATGTCTTGTATTTGTTTTCCTTTTCGATTCACGTCATTTGGAGTTTTAGAACTCAAGTTATGGTCAAATAACCAAAACTAGTTCATTAACTCATTCTAATTCTAGAACCAGGCAGATTCTGGAGTCAAATTTATCTAATTATTTGGACATGTTACAACTACTTTTAGGCCTAATGTTCTTCATAGGAGTTGTTACTCTATGTCTTAGGATCACTCATATTTAAGATTTGCAATTTTTCAAATTTTTTAGAATTCAGGTCAATGGGTTTGTCTCCCATTTTAGGGTTCTTACACTCAAACTCTAAGGAAGGTTTTGAAATCAAAGTTTGATCCCTGTCTCTTAGGTTTCCAGAACAGTTGGGCTCATCCCATTTGGAGTTTTCTACGAAAAGTTATGGTATAAACACTGTTCTAGAGTCAAGTGGTTATTTGGTTCATTTCAGGTTTTGGTATGCTGACTTGTCCTAGCTAATTGGCCTAGTTCCATTAGTTTCTGGATTTTGGTCAAAATACCAAAGTTGTATTTCTAAGTCTTATAGGGGTTTTAGCTTTGGTTAAGTATTCAATAAGAGATAATTGTACTTCTTTTGGCTTTGATCGAGTCATGCATTGGAATGTGAATTTTCTTGGACTGAAGTTTGTTTAATTTGAGAGTTTCATATTTAATTTTAGCTCTTAATTTTTTATTTTTTATTTCCTCTTTGGACTATGAATTACCACCCTCCCCAACTTTTGTTTCTTTTTTCCATTACACAAGTGCACGAAATTTAGTAATTCAGTCTCTAGGGTTCAATCTAGATTTATCAATTATTGCATAAAATATTTTATAGCTGGTAATTTCAGTTAATTTAAATTTTGGTGGATTCGACATTGTTACACCTTACCCCTCTGTAAGGCATAACATGAACCCGTAGAATACCTAATGAACTACTGAACTTCACCTACCGAGAACTCATTAAGTACACTACAAGGGATTTTAAAACCATTTTCTTACATTTTAGAAGTGGTGAGCATTTTAGTAGGAATTAAAAACATTTAATTAAAGTTTCAAAACTAGTAAAAATTTTGCCCATTTTTATTTGTCCGCAACTTTTGGAAAAATTTCGGCACAGTGCCGTCTGTATTTTGAGAAAACAGTTCTTCAAAAACCTGTAAAAACACTTCCAATACTTGTTTCCACAACTCCTAACCACCAAAATTACCCAGTTCAACATAACTTAAATCAATTCAACAATTCAATCAAAGTTTGTCATCTCAAAATATTTCATAATTTCATTCACATTGCATTTAAAATTTAATTTACATATACATATATGGGCCTTAATTTACAAAAAGAAAATCAAAAATAACATTATTATAATTTACTGTACAATTGCTCAACTTTACATTAATACATAAGATATTACAATATTTACATTAAATAACTACAAGGGTATAAATAAATACCCATACAAAAAGATCAGTGAAGTTCTTGTCAATTCAGTAGCTCACCATGCTATTTTCTCCTTGCCCTTATCTGCGATAGCAAAATAAGCTATTGCTGAGTATAAAAATACTCAGTGGTGCACAATAAAAATTCGAAATGCAGTACTTAAAACATTCCTTAATAAATCATAGTTTGAATATTTCACAATCATATTTCATAAATTATCAAAACTCATTATAGCACAATTTTGATCAAACAATTTAATAAACATAGTATTGCCAATTCATACACAACTTAAGCTATGACACAAAATTTCCGATCAATGCTGCGTTGTACACCACGACAAAGTAATCTACAACCCCACTAATCAAAATCAATGAGGGAGGTGGCTAGCTAGCTAATGAGTACTCATCCGATCTACAAACTCAATTGGTAAACCAGAGAGGGAGGAAAATAATCAATCTCAATCCCATAAATGGAGGAGGAATAATAAGGCACTGTCATGCTAAGTGTGGATCCGAAATCAATTTAAAGCAATTTGTTCAAATATTTCATGCAAATCTCACTAAATTTCCAAAGCCACCTTTTCATTCACAAAGTGGCAACACAAAAATTCTTAAACTCGTAATTAACACAGAAATTTCATAATGCGTACTACATCAATTTTTCAATGATAAAAATACTTAAATAAGGTTTATTATGCACAAATCTGACGTGAGTCGCCTCTTGCCTTGACTCAGTCTCTTAGACCTTCCGGGTCTTTTTCAGCTGAAACACGAAATTTATAATGTCTCAATATCTTTGCCTCATAATAATTCCAATAATTAATTTATATATGTTCAATTCTAGCCCCAATATGCTTAAACTTATATTCTTGAAAATTTTCATGTTGAGGTTACTATTCATAATACTATTCAAGTCAAAATATTGACTTTCTTATGCTTAAAAGGTATGGGAACTCCAACTATACTCACATACCACATTTTGGTCGCCAATTTTGTTGGTTTTGGTTGTTTTCTTAAAACTTAAGTCTTTTAGGCAAAATTACAAATTTTCAATTTTGGTGTCCTATTTTGCACTGTTCCATTGGTCATGTTGCTGTTAGAATTTGGCCAAGTTTTCTGCATAGAAATTGTTCCCTATTGTCTTAAATTTATTTCCGTTTTTGAATCACTCCATTTGGAGTTTTGTAGCTCAAGTTATAGCCATTTGAACATGGCTGGCCGGATTGGCCTAACCCAGATTTTCTGGGCACCAAAACTGGTTCTGGCAGTTTTAGGTCACTAAATTTAGGTGGTTAAATGACTTGGTTAAGGGCATATTTGAGTTTGTATTCTTCATGAAAGTTGTAGGTCTATATCTCAGCTCTTTACTGGTAAAATTTTAGGTCATTTAGACCTGCGTAGCCCAAGTTATGGCCAAATGAATTCATTTGGTCATTTTTGTAGAGGGCAGAACACTCAATTACAGATTTGGCCAATTTGTTCACTATGCTATCGTCACTTTTTGGGCATGATTCTTGAATGAAAAATGTGTCATTTTGTGTCTAGTTTCATTCCCAATTAGCTTCACACCAATTGGGTTGATAAATTTTCAGTTTTGGTCCCTGAAAAGGGCATAATGACCATATCCAATCCGAATCTCCATTTGATTCCAACACTTCCAACATACCACAATTGGTTATATATGACCAATTTTCAGCTCAAACAAGATCAAAAACACCATTTGACCAATTCTCAAAGTTTTGTCTCCCAAACCCTAGGGCCAAAACCCTAACTTCCTTAATTTGTTACATTTTATTAATTCCAAGCATACAAACATACTTTCTCAATTCATTCAAGCTTTCTAACATGTTTAATTCAATTAAACTCATGCATTCTCAACTTAAACCCTAGCTGTCCGAATTCACACATAGTCCTCCAAAGATGTTTTCTTTTCATTTTAATTATATTTCTAGGTTTATTCAACTATAAACACAATAATTCAACTAGAAATTCAAAGTTTAGCTTACTAACCTTCTCTTTGAAATTCAACCACCCAAATCCTTCCTTTTCTTCTTTTCTTTTCTTGCTCAATCTTCTTCTCTAGTTGCCAAAACAAGGTTTAATTAAGGAACTTGCAATTTTTATGGCTGAAATTAGGTTTCTTCAAGCTCACAAATGAGCTTTCATGGAGGTTTTGAGAGGGAAAGGGTGAGGGAGAGTGTCACAGCAATATGGAGAAGAAGAAGACTTTTGCTTTATTTTTTTTTCTTTTATTTTTTGTATTTTTAATCAACTTTAATCCACAATTATCCAATGAAATTTTTAAATTTTTAATTATTAATTTTATTGCATCATGCAATATGTCATGCATGATGTAATAACTTTTTCACTTTTTCTTTTTCTTTTTTTTTTCATTTATTTTTCTTTAGTTCTTTAATTTAATTCTTGATCCCAAAAATTTTCTTTTCTCCGATTTTATTTGACAGTCAGGTCAGGAGTCAGCTCCAGGGGTCAATTGACCAAATTACCCCTCGCCAGTTCGATCCGGTTTTCAATTAATTCAATATTTCTTCTGGATCCCTGACCTAATTATTGGACCTGCTTAACCATTCTTTTATGTGATTTTCTCTTTTCCACTATGTTCACAATAGTCCTAAGGACCGCGACGTCACATTTTACGGTTCGAAATTTGAGTTTAAATCGACCTCGCAGTCCTTCCTGAGAAGGTCACCAATCGCTGTGACTCTCAGCTCATTTAACTTCTTGTGTTCTGTTTTTCTTATTTATGGTTAACTAATTGATAATTACTAATTATTTGTGTTCAGGGCTTATCTAGTTGTCTTAGACATGGTTCTAATCCCCTTAATTATCTGGACTGACACTGGTCACCAGAATGTGAAATATATCAGGCTATGCAAATAGGGGTGTTACAATTCTCCCCCCATTAAAATAAATTTCGTCTCGAAATTTTACCTGGTATCAATCTCTGAAAAGTTGTGGGTGCTATCTCTTCATGTCCTCCTTTCGTTCCCAAGTAGGGTCTTGGCCCGAATGATGGTTACACAGCACTTTTACCAATGATATCTGCTTGTTCCGTAGCTGCTTCACCTCATAAGCCAGAATCTCTATAGGTTCTTCTTCATATGTGAGGTCTGGATTCACTTCAATTTCTTCTACTAATAGTACATGAGATGGGTCTGATCGATACCTCCTCAACATGGAAACTTGGAAGACGTTATGTATCTTCTCTAACTCTTGAGGTAGTGTCACACCTTACCCCTCTGTAAGGCATAACATGATCCCGTAGAATACCTAATGAACTACCGAACTTCACCTACCAATAACTCAATAAGTACCCTACAAGGGATTTAAAATCATTTTCTTACTTCTTGGAAGTGGTGAGCATTTTAGTAGGAATTAAAAACATTTAATTGAAGTTTTAAAACTAGTAAAAAATTTTGTCCATTTTTATTTGTTGGCAAATTTTGGAAAAATTTCGGCAGAGTGC